>NC_064813.1:42078905-42155915 GCF_023721935.1 Panthera uncia
CCCCCCCCCCCCCCCCCCCCCCCCCCCCCCCCCCCCCCCCCGCTCATTCTCATGTGCGCTCTCTCTCTCTCTCTCAAAAATAAACATTTAAAAAATCTTCAAAAATATATAATTTTGAGAAACATATATATTTGTATGTATGATAGGTTGTGATAGAAAATACATTTCTTACTGTGAGTTATAAAAATAAGCTTGAAAAACTCTTATTTTAACTTTGTATCTCCAAGTGCATACTGTCTCATACGCAGCAAGGGCTCAAAAGTGATTGCAGAAGTAGGGGCGCCTGGGTGGCTCAGTCGGTTGAGCGGCCGTCTTCGGCTCAGGTCATGATCTCACAGCTCGGTGAGTTCGAGCCCCGCGTCGGGCTCTATGCTGACAGCTCGGAGCCAGGAGCCTGCTTCGGACACTGTGTCTCCCTCTCTCTGCCCCTAACCCACTCGCATTCTGTCTCTGTCTCTCTCAAAAATAAATCAACGTTAAAATTTTTTTTTAAGTGATTGCAGAAGTAAAATCAGTACCTTGCCTGTTCAAATTAAGAACACATTATTCCTTTCCTTTATCCGGCCAGCTATTCTTTTGCATGCTCCCACAGTCCCATCACTTCTGTTCCTTTCTGCTTTTTAGCTGCAATCGTGAACTTTCTCCTTTAAAACTCAGTCACTTCCATAGCAATGTATATCTTCTGGATCAGCCTTCTTTTAAATTGTCTAACCTTCCAATGCTAAATATTCCTAAGTTTCACTGTCACGAGTCTCCTGTATCATTCAAAAAAAACCTTTACTGTGATTCTGCTATCTCTTTCAACGTACTAGCCTATCTAACACCTTTCCTCCATCCTTAAATTTCTTTTTTACTTTTTTTATTTTATTATTTATTTTGAGTGACACAGAGGGAGCATGAGCGGGGGAGGGGCAGAGAGCTAGAGAGAGGGAGACAGAGACAGAGAATCCCAAGCAGGCTCTGCACAGTCAGCGCGCAGAGCCCAATGCAGGGCTCGACCTCACAAAACTGAGATCATGACCTGAGCCAAAATCAAGAGCCCGGCGTTTAACCAACTGAACAACCCAGGAGCCCCCCCATCCTTAAGTTTTTAAAAACAAGGGTCGACTTTTAGCCTCCACCCCACCTCCCACACCTTCCTAAAATGATGGTGATTTGATTTCTGCTCAAGGTGCTGCAGGACTGCCTAGGACTATACAGAGCAGGCCTTTCTCAGTCTCAAGTGTTCTACAGCAGGCTTTGGACAGCAAACCAACCAACCTGTATCCTCTTCCACCTGGACAAGGACAAACATACGGAAGCACTCAAAACTACGCTAGCTCTGGGTGCCTGGGTGGCTCAGTCATTTGAGCATCCGACTTCGGCTCAGGTCATGATCTCACAGCTTGTGAGTTCAAGCCCCACATCAAGCTCTCTGCTGTCAGCGCAAAACCCGCTTTGGATCTTCCTTCCCCCCCCCCCCACCCCCACCTCTCTGCCTCTTCTCCACTTGCTCTCTGTCAAAAATAAATAAATCTTTAAAAAATATAGATGCCGAACTCATAGTAAGTACTATGTACCTCTTAATCTATCATTTATTCCTCCTCATAACCCCTGAATATAGGTCATTGTCCAAGATTCTGCCCTCAGCAGTTTTCTTTTTCTGCCCCTCCCACCTTCTCCCTTAGTCTTGTCAACTACTCACAAGGTTTCAATAAGCCCACCTGTAGGAAAATTACAGATCACTCTCGTAAATCTAAACCTATCTCCTGAACCCCAGATCCACCCTCAATGTTGTCTCTTCCCAATTTCCTTAAATGTTTGTCAGTAATGCCGTCATTGGCTCCCATCATTTTCACTTGACTGTTCCTCACCACCAGCACTGCCACCACATGCAAGCAATTTTCAGATTCTGTCAACTCTACCTCCTCAGTGTCTTTTTGTTCCATTTCCTAGCTCAGACCTTCTTTATCACTCATTTACTTTGGCCCTCCAAACTGTTTTCACACCATCCAAGGCTCAACAACACGTTGGCTGTCAGATAAAGAAAGACGGAAAGGAAGGAAGGAAGGAAGGAAGGAAAGAAGGAAGGAAGAAAAAGAAAAGGAAAAGAAGGAGAGAAGGAGAGGAGAGAAAGAAAGAAGGAAAGAAATGAAAAGAAAAGAAAGAGCATAGCTCTGATTAAGTTACTTACCAGGTCAAAAACCCTTCAATGCATCTGCCCTACCTTCCTTAAAAAGCACAGACTTTTCAGCTGGGCATTCAAGAGCTTCCACAAAACAGATGGCAGCAACCCCATCTCTTGGCCTTCTCTTTATTCACAGTACACACAACCTGGCCAAGCAGGAACATTCTTTAGGTGTTCTCTCACTGATGTCTTAGCACATTCCTAACAAGCACTCCTCCACGTATCTTCACACTTCAGTCTGTCAATATTTTACCAATCTTAAATGTCCACTCAAAACTCCAACTCCTCCAGAGGTTTCTTTGTTCCTGGCTACCTTTCTTCCCCTGCCCCAAAGATATTCACTCGCTCTTCTAAGTGTTCTTAGACTTAATGACTCTTAAAGGCCTGCGTGCATTCTGTAATATATTATGGCTATTTACATAATCACCTTAATCTCCCTGCTTAACAAAAAGCTCCTTAAAGGTAAAAACTATTTCTGAAAAATCTTGGGGGCCCTTTAAACATCCAGTACAGCTTCTGAATTTTTTTTCTAAGAGAAACTTTACAGAAAGTCATTTAGGACTTCTGGAAAACTTCAGACATCCCTCGGCTATCATGCTAAACCCCAAATGAAATCCTAGAAGAAAGGACCCACGGTTTTTAAACAACTTGGGTAAGGGGTAAAAATCACCCAAAGAGAGGGTGACAAAAGACAAATGCCTCTGTAGCTCTCAGTGTTTTACACACTGTCCCTGGTAGTTAAGGAGCTTAAATGGGAAGCCAAGATAACTGGATTCCAGTGCCAACTATGCCATTTACTCAGTGCCCTCCAATCACTACTGTCTAAGACTTTTTTCACCTGCTGAATAAGAGACTACAACTAGATCTTCAAGTTCCTCTCCTTGGGCATCCCGTGTTTCTACAAAACAATCTAACTTGTCCAAGCACCCAACCCCCTGACAAGTCTTCAAAGCTTCACCTAAGCCTCACATCCTTAGATTCCTTATTTTCCAATAACTCTGGTCCTGCCTGCTCTGGGCTACTTCAGCACCTTCGATCCCTGTGATCAAATCGAAGTCACAAACTGTCCCTGCCGCTCCACAACTGATCTGAAAGTAGCCTCGGGAAAGGCAATGCATTCTGCTCAGGCAGAAGCTGGGCTGCCTCCTCCCGCTGCTGCTCCATAATAGGAGCGCCCAATGATCCACAGCAGAACTATGTCCCTAAGGTTGCAGCCTGAGTCCCTCCCGACCAGGTTCCCTCCTTTCCAAAACCAAAGGGTTTTCTAAAACGCAACCACAGCCCTCCTCACCCAGCAACTCGAGGTTCATCCCTGAGGACTCTGGCCGCCTGGTCTCAGCTCCAGGAACGACGCCTTTTCCCCCCACCGCCTGCTTTCTGAGATGTGCGTGTAAGTGGGGGCCGCCGCAAATAGCTTAGCGCAGGCTCCCGAGACTTTCTGGTTTAGAAGACCCCGCGGCTTCCGCTTTCTTCCCCCGCCTTCCTTGTTCGTTTCAAATGAGCTGTCCATACATACGCCTAATCAAAAAGAAGAACTAACTCGGAATCACTTGAGTATGATATTGACTAAGGAGCGAAAAAGCTATCGTCACTTAGTACTTTAAGAAGTGCAGTAATTTGTGGCCGTTTTCGCCCGAATCATGTAGGCGAACGAGAAATTTCAGGCATATAGCTAGACTACTAGTCCTTCCTGTGTTGTGTGTTCAGCCGCGTTGTCCCGGCCGGCTGCTTCCGATGCCCTCAAGAAAGGTTCCGGGCAAAGTCCGACGGATGTAGGAAAGCGGGAAAGGTCGGCTGTGGTGCACGGATGTGGAGCGGAGCTATAGTCCCAGAGGCGCGTGGTCGTTTGTGTATGTTTCAGTCTCGGGAAAATTACTTCCTATTTGTAAAGATACGCCATTGGTCCCACAGAAATGTACGATGGCTTTTGTTAGGCCTCTGTCTCAGGCTTTACCGTGTACCCAGCGTTGACCAGGACACTGAAAATGAATTGGAATGAGAGGTGGGCTGAGTTCTCACGAGCTCTATCCGGCAGGACTGTGGTGAGATACACAAAGCAATTAGAGAAGGCCAGTTGATGGTTGCTAACGAAGAACAAATTCTTTTATCAACAAATTTCAACTGTGGGTTCTGTGGGTTATCAGAAGGAAAAGAGTGGTGTAGGCTTACTGTAAAAACAGGACTCGAGCTAGATCACCCTCTGTAGATTTAATGCCGATAATCCTAGCTCCACCCCTTACTAACCCCGCCCCTTGGGCAACGTTTTATTCTCTGTGCTTCAGTTTTCTTCTATGTAAAATTGGGGGTGATGATAATGCTAGTACCTACAGGGTTATCGTGAAGATTAAATGAGCTAACACAGATGAAGCGCTTCAAACGGCAAGCGCCCAGTAAATTTTAGCTATTATTATTTACAAATCCCTTTCCCCTGAATTACCTCCCTTCCTTGAGGCCCTTAAGGGAGATCTCAGCCCCATTGGACCAAATACAGTGATTGAGGCTCAGAGATGTTAGGCAGTTTGCGTTCCTTCTCGTATCGAAAACGTTGCCAAAATGCCATGTAAAATATTATACTGCCAACAACGGTAAGTAAGTGTGCAGACACTCTTGCAATCATTCGTTACCAGCTCTCTCAAATTCTGCCAATTGGATAAGCGGGGAGATGTCATTGTGACATTTATTTCGTGATGAACTTTTCACATGCATAAATGTGTGTTAGTTTCTTCTGTAGGGTGGCCTGTTCATTCACTTTGCTTGTTTTTTGAATGGCGTATTTGTCTTGGAGGATAATTTAAGGGAAGAATAATATGATCGGATTGATGTTTGAGAAGGAAAACGAGGATATTGTGGAGTAGGATTGGTTCGCGAAGTGGAAAGCAGGTAGGAGGTCAGTGCAGTGATCCTGTGGAGAGACGAGGAAGACCCGACTCAAAGCCAGGAAAGAGGGAAAGAGGAAGGCAATGCGTTCAAGAGAGGGGTAGGAGACAGAACTGACAATGGAAAGGTCTTTTGTATTTGGAAAGCGAAGAAGGTCAGGAATCTGACATGACTTCTGTGTTTCTAGTTGGGGGGGCAGGGGGTGCTCCGTTTGACAGAGCAGACAATGCAGGAAAAGGAACAGCTTTGGCCAAGATAGATGGGGAGTCCAGACTGGGACATGTTAGGCCTGTGAGGAATTCAAGTGACCATACTGAGTTGGAGTTCACAGAAGAGGTTTAGGCCAAAGATCGACCGCACTTCATCAATTCTAATATGCGTATATTAAATGTGGCTCCCCACATTTAAAAATCTCTTACATTTAATTATACCTCATAATTATTTAGCAGTGGGGTTTTTTCTTTCTTAGTGCTACATAAGATAACTGTGTTTTACAAGTCACGGTTGCTTTGATTTGATGAAAAACAGCATAATTGGTGGACTCTGTTTTACAAGTGTTAGTTGGAGTGTATTAATAGACCAACTACAAAGGAAGGTACCCAGATTTGTATGTTGAAGGGGAGAAAAGGAAATTTAACAATTTTCCTTCTTGGCTTGAAGCAACTTTTAGCTGTCATTCAGACTTTATATGAGAAAAAAAAAATTTCTTGACTAGGTTGAACTTCCATCTCATTAAATACTTTTACAGATTCTCCCTAAATTAAGCCAGCTGGTATTTACGTCTCCCTACAGGTAAAAATCAGGAATTTTCTGAGCGGAGCACCTCCCAGTCAGCAAGGATCAAATCACGGAATATGGTGAAGGCCAGGAGATTTTTGTAACATTCCAAGGATTTAACCCAGTGGTTCTCAACCTTAGCTGCACATTGGAATTTCTGGGGCACCTCAGAATAATACAGGTGCCTCAGTCCCACACCCAGAGATTCTGCGTTAATTGCAAAATCTGCCTAGAGCATTCTTAGGCATTGATATATTTAGAAGATTCTTAGAGATTCTCATGTTCAGACAGGATTGAGAACCATTACTGTAGTATAAGACTGGGGGTGCCCCCCAAATTATTGGCCTAGTCAGGGAGTGAGGACTTTCTCAGAAAATGTACTCGACCACAATCCATGCTTATTGTGAGAGATTACAGACTTCAAAGATAGGCAGAGCTAAGAAAGAAAACATGAAATAGTAACATCAACACAGCTCTCAGTTCCCTGGAGACAAGAAGGATTAGAAGGAAATTTAATTAATTAATTAATTAACTAACAAAAAAGGCATATACACAAGGTGATTTATTGCAGTATTATTTGTAATTGCAAAAAATTGGAAATAATCTAAGTATTTGTACATTTGTGGTACATTACACAATAGCATACTCAGCAGCTATTAAAAAAATGAGGAAGGGGTGGCTTAGTGGGTTAGGAGTCTGACTTTTTTTTTTTAAGAGAGAGAGAACGAGAGCAGGTAGAGGGGAAGAGGGAGGGAGGGAGGGAGAGAGAGAGAGAGAGAGAGAGAGAGAGAATCTTAAGCAGACTCCACACCTGCGCAGAGCCTGACACAGGGCTAGATCCCATGACCTTGGGATCATGGCCTGAATCAAAACCAAGAGTTGGACACTCCACGCACTGAGCCACCCAGACGCCCCACCCATTTGACTGTTGATTTGGGCTCAGGTCACGATCTCACAATCGTGTGATCGAGCCCTGTGATGAGCTCCATGCTGAGTGTGGAGCCTGCTTGGGATCCTCCCTCCTTCCCTCTCTCTCTGCCCCTCCCCTGCCCTTGCTCTGTCTCTCAAAATAAATGAAAAAACTTTTTTAAAAATTAGTACATGAGGAAGAACTCTACGAATTGATATAAAGCAGTTGCCAAGACATATTGCTAAGTGAAAAATGCAAAGCACAAATGCTGCCCCGAGAAAGAAAGGAATATAAAAAAACAGAGCACATTTGTTCGTTTGTGCAAAAGAAATGCAGTACAGGAAAGATAAATCGGAAACCAAGGCAAGTGGCTACCTATAGAGGATAGGTGGGAGAAAGATGGACAAAGGGAGTAAATGAAATGGGGTAGCAGGAATGAGGAGGTAGTGATACTCAGAGTATATATTCATATAGCTGTGCCTCTTAGAGCAGTGGTAGTGTCTCACATACCCCCAAAATAATGACATAACTAAAACCAACTGGGATGCGGAGAGAGCCCAAATGGAATAAGAAATACTAAAAAATGAACCCATTATAAGTCAAAAACATAGCTACACTGAGAAGGATGGGAAAAAAAAAAAAAGAAGAATGGGAAGAAAGCAACCAGTGGAGCCCTAGGTTGGGTACCACAAGGCTAGAGACGAAAAAGAACTGCAGAAAATATCTTCATTAGCTAAACACTGTAATTATTGCACACAAGCTCCATTGATGAGTGCTAAAACGAGTAGGGAGAAGTTTGAAGAGAAACAGAATTTGCATAGTCTCAGAATATTTCCTGCAGGATACGTATTAACTACAAAGGGAAGGATAGTAGTTTTACAGTGGGAAACCTGGCAGAAACCACCTTAATCATGTCAACATCACCAGTAATAAGACAAAGCAACATCATGAACCTGATAGGATGCATTGAGGACACATTATTACCCGCAGTGTTCTGCCTCATCAAGAGAAAACATCAGGAAAACTCAAATTGCAGGACATTTGACAGAATAACTGATCAATACTCTTCAAAAAAGTCAGCGTCAGGAAAGACAGTCAAAAGAGCTTTCAAAGACTGCATGAGACTAAGAAATAACTAAATGCCATGTGGGATCTGGTCGGGAGCCTAGCAGAAGAGAAAGACAGTAGCAAAAAACCTAGTCAAATTCAAGAAAGGTCTTTAGTTAGGAGTATTGTAGCAACATTAATCTTTTTGGTTCTGATTATTGTACTATAGTTATGTAAGATGTTAACATTAGGGGAAGATGGGGGGATATATGAAAACTCTCAAGACTGTTTTTGCAATTTTTCTGTAAGTCTAAAATAATTCAATATAAAAAGTTTTTTTTTTTTAAAAAAAAGGACATTAACTCCTTCATCAGCTCTTATGAAGATGACTCACCAAGTCAAATGCACACTTTGTACAACCTTCTAGAAGATCATTGCCTAATAATAGAAAGGAAGAGACAAAAGACTTAAAAAGCCAAGTTATTCACACTCAAGAAGCAATTCCACATAAAGTTACTGGATCTGAGGAGGGGATAAGAAGTAGGGGGGAAAGGTGGAAAACATAACACTCGTCTAAGTTATGAATTCCAAAAACAAGCATCACTGATTCCAAGTTTTGACAATTCCTTTTGGAGGCTCTTCCTCCAGGTCCAGAACATGGAGCAGTTTCTTGGCAGGAGACCTGCACAGTCACCCAGGGCCCTACACTTGGAAGGGCTCCACCCTTGGTTTAATGTTCTACTGTTGCAATCTTGAAATCCTTAATTTTTTTTTTAAGTTTATTTATTTATTTTGAGAGAGACAAAGACAGCACAAGTGGGGAAGGGGCAGAGAGAGAGGGAGACCGAGGATTCCAAGCAGGTTCCACACTGTCAGCATGGAGCCCGACGCGGGGCTCGAACTCACGAAACCGTGAGATCATGACCTGAGCTGAAACCCAGAGTCGGATCATTAACCAACGAGCCACCCAGGCACCTTGAAATCCTTGATAATTTTTTATTTATTATTTTTTTTTAATTTTTTTTAACGTTTATTTATTTTTGAGAAAGAGAGACAGAGCATGAACGGGGGAGGGTCAGAGAGAGAGAGGGAGACACAGAATCCGAAACAGGTCCAGGCTCTGAGCTGTCAGCACAGAGCCCGATGTGGGACTCGAACTCACAGACCGCGAGATCATGACCGGAGCCGAAGTCGGACGCTTAGCCGACGGAGCCACCCAGGCGCCCCTCCTTGATAATTTTTTAACAAGGGAGCCCTGTATGTTCATTTTGCACAGGGCCCCACAAATGAGGTAGCAAGTTCAGTGTGCCTCCACTTGTCAGCCGTAAGTTAGCAGAAAGAGAAGCCTCATTCACATGATGCACCCTATTCACCCCAGGCCACAGTTGATTGCTCTGTGGATAAGCCCCTGACCCAAGCAGAACCCAATTAGACTCCTTTCCCAAGAATTTGGAATGAGGACTAAGTGGCCCCCATAGTGTGGCACATCTCTTGAAGAGAGCAGATATGAATGAGAGGGCTATTGGCATCTAAAAGATGGAAACCATGCTGGTTGGCTTCAGATTGAATAATAAAGCAGAGGTTCAGAAGCAAGTCAAAGATAACACTTTCTGCATCCAATTTGTTCCCGAGAACATGCTGCATTACGTCCTCTCCTTCTGTGAAATATCCCTGGGCCTTTATAAAAGATAAGCTTTTTTGCTTGTGCTGTCCCAAAGCATTTTTTGATTACAGAGGTCCTAACTAATTCCACGCCCCAAGAATGCTCAGACCCCATTTGTGTTGGGAGGGAACACTTTCAAACTGAAAAGATTTAAAAACCATTTCTAAAACCAAAATAATCATTCAAAGTTGCTTTAAATAAAGAAAAGCCACAGTTGCTCCTTTGAAAAAACAAAGGAAAACACTGCCTAAAGGAAAAGGTAACAATAACAATAAAAAACATTATGTGAAGATAGCAAGTTGTTTCCTCGCAATTCTCTGACTCTCCAAGCCAGTGGAATCATTTTCATCATCTTTACTGGACTGGATGCTAATATACTTGCTGAATTTCAAATTCAAGCCCTTTAAAAAACATTAGATAAAGCCCCTAGTGCCATTTTCACTGTAGTTTTTCCCCCCATTTACCCATTTTTCCTTCTATACCCTCTAATTTTACCTTTTTTGTAAGGGAAACTTAAGACGACTTGTTATACAAGTCAGACTTCAAGCTCTGGGCACTTCAAGGAAAGAAAGCAACTGTACTATTTGGCAATAAATCTGTACAGTGGGATGGAAGAAGAGTTTATTCCCCAATATCTCCACCCTCAGTGGATAAACAGAATCTATTCTGTAAATTCTATAAACAGAATCCAAAGTCTAGCTCATCCCAGGCCAGAATCCAAATACTGAGGGTGTTCATCTCATCTGCTAGGGGGTGTGGAGACTTCTGTTGTGGTGCTCCCAGAAACTGAGATGTTCTCTTTTAGAAGCTTATTCATCCAGAGAACTTGAAAGGGCTCATGTCCAGAATACATAAAGATATACGAATCCATTTTTTTAAGCTCCACGCCCAATGCGAGGCTTGAACTCATGACCTCAAGATCAAAGTCACATGCTCTACTGACCCAGTCAGCCAAGCGCCCTACAAATCCATTTTTTTTTTTTTTTTTTTTTTTTTTACATAGGAGAGGGTGGGCGTCTGTTTGGCTTAATCAATTAAGCTACTGACTTTGGCTCAGGTCATGATCTCATGGTTGATGATTCCGAGCCCCACATCAGGCTGTCTGCTGTCAGCACAGATCCTGCTTCAGATCCTCTGTCCCCCTCTCTCTGCCTCTCCCCTGCTTGCTCTCTCTCTCTCAAAAATAAATAAACATTAAAAAAATAAGAAGAAAAGGAGAGGGGATCCTAGGTGACTCAGTTGATTAAGCATCTGACTCGATTTCGGCTCAGGTCATGATCTCACAGTTTGTGGGATCGAGCCACACGTCAGGCTCTGTGACGACACAAAACAACAACAACAAAAAAGGAGACACCACCCAAAAGAACATATGAAAAGGATCTTCATGAAACTCTTATTCTCAGGGTTGTGAGCTTGAGCCAGTTTTTTTGTTTGTTTGTTTAAGTTGGAGGAAAGTGCCTGGGTGGCTCAGTCAGTTGAGAGGCAGACTCTTGATTTCGGCTCAGGTCATGATCTCACAGTTGTGAAATCAAGTCCCACGTCAGGCTCCCTCTGAGCATGGGGCCTGCTTGGGATTATCTGTTTCCCTCTCTCTCTGCCCGTCCACTGCTCACACTCTCTTTCTCTCTCAAAATAAGTAAACATTAAAAAAAAAAAAAAAAGGTGCCCAATCTCCTCAATAATCAGGAAAATGCAAATTAAAGCCACAATGAGATATTTTACAACCACAAAGTTGGCAAAAAAGAGCACTCCAAAGTCTTGTGAGAGAATTCTCTCAAGAGTGTGAATGGGTACATCCACATTGGAAAACAATTTATCATTATGTAGTGAAAATGAAGTTTTGTATGTATTATGACCAGGAAATTCTACTTTTATATATATATTGAGGAAAAACTGTTGCACAACTGCATCAAGAGAGATGTACAAGCATGTTCATAGCAGTGTTGTTCATAATAACAAAACATGGGAAACAACCCAAATAACTTGGACTCTGGAATGGATACATTATGATAAATTCCCGTGATGAACTATGAATGAAATGTAGCAATGATACACAGCTAATTTGACCTGCTACTTCTCATATCCTGAAACTCCTTCTCCAGCCACACTGGCACTTTCTTGTCACACGAACACGCTAAGCACTTTTTTCATTTTTATTTTTTTAAGTAAACTCTGTGCCCAATGTGGAGCTCAAACTCATGACCCAGAGATCAAGAGTCTCATGGTCTACTGACGGAGCCAGCCAGGCTTCCCATTACATAGAGTTTTTATGGGAATGGTTGATTAACTTCTCAAACAAATATGTTTATGTAATGTAATATGTTGATTAATTCCTGATAGAGGACAATTTTGCTCTCTTTAAATAAATCTCTCTTGGTTATCAATTGTTCTTTTGAAATATGGCTGAATTTTTAGTTAGAGAATTTGCATCTTTAATTGGGATTGGTTTATATAGTTTTCACAGGATCTTTATCAGGTTTCACCATTGATATCACATTAACATCATAAAATGATGTTAATCATTTCAGCAATGTTAGCAATTCTTTTTTTATTCCTAGTTTAAGTATTTATTTATTTATTTATTTATTTTTAATGTTAATTTATTTTTGAGAGAGACAGAGCGTGAGTGGGAGAGGGGCCGAGAGAGAGGGAGACACAGAATCTGAAGCAGGCTCCAGGCTCCGAGCGGTCAGCACAGAGCCTGACGAGGGGCTCGAACGCATGAATTGTGAGATCATGACCTGAGCCGAAGTCAGATGTTCAACCAACTGAGCCACCCAGGTGTCCCTAAATATTTTTTTAAGGCAAGAGTGAATGTCTTTATTTTTTTAACATTTTTTTTCATGTTTATTGATTTTTGAGAGGACGTAAGCAAGGGAGGGACAGAGAGAGAAAAGGAGACGCGGAATCTGAAGCAGGCTGCATGCTGTCAACAAAGCCCGATACAGGGCTCCAACTCACAAGCGGTGAGGTATGACCTGAGCCGAAGTCAGAACTTAACCGACTGAGCCACCCAGGTGCCCCAAATACACTTTATGTTTTAGGGCAGTTTTCGGTTGATGGCAGTACTGAGCAGAAGATACAGAGCTTTACCACCGGCCCCCACACATGCATAGTCCCCCCCATTATCAATGGCCTCCACCAGAGGGGTATGTTTGTTACATTTGATGAACATACAATGACATGTCATTATCACCCAAAGTTCTTAGTTTATATCACGGTTCACCCTTGCTGTTTGTTGTATATTCTGTGGGTTTTGACAAATACATAATGACATATAACCACCATTATAGTGTCATACAGTGTAATTTCACTGCCTTAAAAATCCTCTGGGCTGTGCCTACTTATCCTGCATACCCCCCAACCCCTGGCATCCAGTGATCCTTTTATGGTTTCCGTAGTTTTGTGGGGGTTTTAGTTAGTTTGTTTTTTGTTTTGTTTTTTGCCTTTTCGAGAATGTCGTATAGTTGGAATCATCCAATATGTCGCCTCTTCAGATTGGCTTCTTTTACTTAGCAAAATGCATTTAAGTTTCCTCCTTGTCTTTTCATGGCGTGACAGCTCATTTCTTTTCAGCACCAAATAATATTCCATTGTCTGGATGCACCAGCAACGTTTATTTATCTGTTCACCTACTGAAGGAGATCTTGGTTGCTTCTAAGTTTGGCGATCAGAAACAAAGCTCCCCAAGACATTCATGTGCAGGTTTTTGTGTGGATATACTTTTCACTTCCTTTGGATAAATGCCAAGGAGTATGATCACTGGTTTGTATGGTAAGAATATGTTTAGTTTTCTACGAAACCACCAAACTGTCTTCCAGTTTTCATTCTCACCAACAATGAAAAGTTCCTCATTAGCTTGTGGTATTGTCAGTTTTCTGGATTTTGGCCAATCTAATAGGTGCATAGTGGTATCTCTTGTTTTAATTTGCATTTCCCTGATGACGTATTATGTGGAGCATCTTTTCCTGTGCTCATTTGCCATCTATATATCTTCTTTGGTGAGGTGTCTGTTCAGATCTTCTGCCTATTTTTAAATCAGATTGTTTTCTATTGAGTGTTAAGAGTTCTTTATATATTTTGGATAGGTGTCCTTTACCAGATTTGTCTTTTGCAAACATTTCCTCCCAGTCTGTGGCTTGTCTTTTCATTCTCTTGACGGAGTTTTTCACATTTTAATTTTGACAAAGCCTAGTTTATCAATTCTTTTTTAGATCATGCCTGGTATTGGATCTAAAAGACCTTCATGTGCAAAGTCATCTGCATTTTTCCTATTTTAACTTCTAGGAACTTTTTTTTTTTTAGTTCTTAAAATTTTATTTATTTTGAGAGAGAGAGACAGAGGTAGGGAGGGGCAGAGAGAGAAGGAGAGAGAGAATCCCAAGCAGGCGCCACACTGTCAATGTAGAACCTGATGCTCGAACCACAAGACATGACCTGAGCCGAAATCAAGAGTCAGACGCTCAATCGACTGAGCCACCCAGGTACCCCACTTCTAGGAACTTTGTAGTTTTGCATTTTACATTTAATTTTGTGATCCATTTGGGGTTAACTTTTATGAAAGGTATAAGGTCTGTGTCTAGATTCATTTTCATTGAAGTAAGCTCTGTGCCCAGTATGGGGCTGAAACTCACAACCCCGAGATCAAGAGTTGCATTCTCTACTGACTGAGCCAGCCAGGCGCCCCTAGGTTCTTTTCTTTGCATGTGGATGTCCAGTTACTGCAATGCCACTTGTTGAAAAGACATTCTTTCTCCACTGTATTGCCTTTGCTCCTTTGCCAAAAATCAGCTGACCATATTTATGTGGGTCTGTTTATTCTTTCACCAATACTACACTGTCTTGATTAGTGTAGCTTTTATAAGATTTTATTTATTTTTGAGAGAGAGAGAGAGAGCAAGTGGAGGAGGGGCAGAGAGAGGGGGAGAGAGAGAATCTCAAGCAGGCTCCGCACTGTCAGTGCCGAGCCTGATGTGGGGCTTGAACTCATGAACTGTGATCAGAGCCTTATTGTAAGTCACATGATGTCAATCCTCTGACTTTGTTCTTTTCCTTCAATATTGTGTTAGCTATTCTGGGTCTTTTGCCTCTCCATATAAACGTTACAGTTCATTTGTGGCTAGCCACAAAATAACTTATTAGGATTTTTGTTGGGATTGCATTGAAACTGCAAAGCAAGTTGGGAAGAACTGATCATGACGATACTGACTCTGCCTATCCATCAGTATGAATATCTCTCCACTTATCTAGTTCTACTTTGATTTTTTTCATCAGAGTTTTGTGGTTTTCCTCACAGAGATCTTAAACATACTCCTGTTAGATTTATACCTTAGTATTTAATTTTTGGGGTGCTAATTTAAATTATATTATGTCTTTTAATTTCAAATTCTACTTGTTTATTGCTGGTATATAGGAAAGCAATTGACTTTTTTTTTTTTTTAAGTTTTATTTATTTGTTTTGAGAGGAAGGGAGAGAGAGAGAGAGCACAAACAGGGAGGGGCAGAGAGGGGGAGAGAGAGAGAATCCTAAACAGGCTCTGCACTGTCAGCACGGAGCCCAACACGGGGCTCAAACCCATGAACCGTGAGATCGTGACCTGAGCCGAAATCAAGAGTTGGCAGCTCAACAGACTGAGCCACCCAGGCACCCCATCTTTTATTTACTTATTTATTTTTAGAGAAACAGCACGAGTGCGAAGGGGCAGAGAGAGAGGTTGACAGAGAATTCCAAGCAGGCTCCATGCCACCAGCGCAGAGCCCAATGCACAGCTTGAACTCACAAAACAGCGAGATCATGACCCGAGCCGAAACCAAGAATCAGACGCTTAACCGACTGAGCCACCCAGGCACCCCAAATTTTTTTTCTTTAACAGGCTCACCGGGGTGCCGGGGTGGCTCAGTTGGTTGCATCTGACTCTTGGTTTTGGCTCAGGTCATGACTTCATGGTCGTGTTGGGCTCTTTGCTGACCGCACACGGCCTACTTGGGATTCTCTCTCCCTTTCTTTTTGTCCCTCCCTCCTCATCTCTCTCTCTCTCTCTCTCAAAATAAATAAATAAACATTAGATGCAAATAAATGAAACAGGTCTACTATCACAGGGTTTCTGCTCCTGGAAGCCAGCCCCCCCTTGGGCGTAGTCACTGAAATACAGTAGATTGCTAGCCTATGCCACCTTTCCTTCTCCTGGAGATTTTTCTTCTCCCTCTACTTTGGCTTCTTGAAGACCACTTGGAGCAGGAGTGAGAGAAGAGGGGTGAACAAGAGGAAAAGAGTGAATAAGGGAAGGGTGAGGAGGGTAAAGCGTGAGGAGGGCCAGCCACAGGCTTGCTGAATCTTTCTCCCGGTCCAGGTACAAAGAGTGTGGCGCCCTTGCTTGAGTTCCTCGTCACATGTGGCCAGGACGGGGCTGCGAGCCAAGACAGCTAAGCGATGGGCCCGAGGCCTGTGCTGAGCCCAGTGAGGACATTCTTCCTGTCACCTCGTGAGGGAGTGAAGCCCTTGGTGGTCGCCTGGAGATCTACCACGGATCCTATCCACCGATTCTCTGTGCGCCTGTGATACCTTCCAATACCTATTTCCTTTCCCTTGAATTAGCCATTTCATTCACTTTTTCTTTTTCTTTTTTGTCTGTTTAATATTTATTTAATTTTGAGAGAGCACAAGCGGGGGAGGGGCAGAGAGAAGGGGACAGAGGATCCAAAGTGGGCTGTGCACTGACAGGCTGACAGCAGCGAGCCCGACGTGAGGCTCAAACTCACAAGCCACGAAATTATGACCTGAGCTGAAGTCGGACGCTCACTCAACTGACAGAGCCACCCAGGTACTCGCCATTCACTTTCTTAAATTGCAAGAAAAACCGATGTTCACACAATAACAGAAATGCAATACACTAAAGCTGGAGTTCTCTCCCTAGGAAAACCACTGTTATCAGTTTGATATGTGTATGTATCCTCACAAATTTTTTCTGTGCATATAGAAACAGAGATGGACTAGATCTCTATTTAATTTGGGATTATGGGAGACGGAAGGCATTTTTACCAAAAAACGGGAGTCATACGAAGTTACTTTTTTTTTTTTAACTTGTTTTAATGTGTATTTGTTTTTGAGAGAGAGAGACAGAGCACAGGTGGGGGAGGGGCAGAGAGAGAGAGAGAGGGAGACACAGAATCTGAAGCAGGCTCCAGGCTCCGAGCCGTCAGCACAGAGCCCGACACGGGGCTCGAACTCATGGATCACGAGATCATGACTTGGGCCAAAGTCAGACACTTAACCGACTGAGCCACCCAGGCCCCTCAAGGATGCACATCTTTTTCAAAAATGTATTAGCCCAGGCTCAGGTGGCTCAGTCGGTTAAGTGTCCAACTTCGGCTCAGGTCAGGATCTCACGGTTTGTGAGTTCAAGCCCCGTGTCAGGCTCTGTGTTGACAGCTCAGAGCCTGCTTTGGATCCTCTGTCTCCCTTTCTCTCTACCCCTCTCCTCCCTTCTCTCCCTCTCTCTCAAAAATAAACACGCACACACAAAATAAATTTTTAAATGACAGTAATAACAAATGCATTAGTCAATTTGCTTGTAGATTTTTTTATTTCTTGATTTCTTCATGTATTAGAAATATGAACATTTTATGGGTGCCTGGGTGGCTTGCTCAGTTAAGCATCCAACTATTGATTTCGGCTCAGATCATCTCACAGTTGTGAGATCAAGCTCCATCCACATCAGGCTATGCACTGAGTGTAGAGCCTGCTTAAGATTCTCTCTCGCCCTGTCCCTCTGCCCCTTCCCTGTGCATTCTCAAAAAAAAAAAAAAAAATATGAACATAATGATTATCAGTTATATACTGCAATCATTCTCTCCAAATTAGTGATTTATCTTAAATTTTGATTTTGGTGTCTTTGGCTGCATATACATTCTTTATAATTTCTATGTTTTTTCTTTATGGCTGCTAGTTTCCTGATCACACTCAAGAAAGTTCTCCCTGCCCCCAAACTATACATGAACATATTTACATGCATTTTCCCTCAGGGGCAGCATGGTGTAGTGGTTAGTTGTAGAAGGAGAAATTCTGGAGCTAGACCTCTTAGGTCCAAATCCCAGCTCTGGCATTTATCAGTTGCATAACTCTGGTTAATCTCTCTGTGCCTTAATTTTCTCATTAGTAAAATGGGGTTGTGGTGGTGGGGATTAAGTGAGTTTATATATGCAAAGCATTTAGAATAGTGCCTAGCATATAGAAATACTTGTTCCTTTATAGTTTTCTTTTTTTACATTTAGATCTTTTTTCTTTTGCGTGTTTTTTTTTTCTCAAGTGGATAGCCAGTTTTATAAAATAGTCTGGTTTTCCACTGATTTGAAATGCTACCTTTAGGGTATAGTGAGGAACAGCCCATCCCTAGGAGGGCCCTAAAAGGCCTCAACCAGTTCATAGCCAATCATAACTGCACTTGAAAGGAGGTTGTTCAGTTATTACTTTGTGGACTCCTTGGGATCCTGCTGAAGGCAGAAATTGTGAAATTGAATTTAACAATGTTCAGAAACTTGGCGGCCCCTCCCTCCCCTCTGAACTCCACCCAAACACAGGGCCAGGAAGGCCACCCCGATAGCCCTACTCAAGGGAAAAAGCCTGAGGAGGGATGTGTTGTTGGGAAACCACGCCCACTCTAAAAATGTGCAAAACACAAGCTGTTTTCTGCAGAGTAATCATGGCAAGAGAAAAAGTGAAGCAAACTCAGTCGTGCTGAACTTTATCCTAGAACAGAGAGTATGTACATGTAAGATGGGAGGCATTTACTGTGAGGGTGGCTGGAGCTAGTGGAAAGTTTCTTCAGCCTAAGAGGCTTATCTGCATGAAACGTCTACTGTGTAGGGCCTGGCTGAGAACCATCCAGATTGAACTTCAGCTCCAACCCTGGCACCCCGAGTCCATCACAAACATGTCAACTGTATTTTAGGGTGTGCTGCCACCTCCTGGCCAAACTCGTGTTGCTGTCACATCACAGGCAGTTGTAGCAAAGAGTGACGCAGCCACACAAGTGCAATCCGGTAACCCCAAACCCCACCAAACACACCCGCAAGCTGCTGGCTGACATTCCGTGGTGACTATAGGTGGTGCCACTCTGCTGCTAGGGGTCTATGACGGGGCGTATTGGGCAAGCAGATCTGAACAGTGGGGTGAGCCTAAATAAAAAATTCAAATAGCCTGGGGCGCCTGGGCGGGGGTGGGGGGTGTTCAGTCGGTTGAGCATCTGACTCTTGGTTTCGGCTCAGGCCATGATCTCACGGTTCGTGGGTTCAAGTCCCACGTTAGGCTATGCACTGGCAGCGTGGAGCCTACTTGGGATTTTCCCTCTCTCTCTCTCTCGCTCTCGCTCTCGCTCTCGCTCTTTCTCTGCCCCTCCCACAATCTCTCTCTCCCTCTTGCTCTCTCTCAAATAAACTTAAAAAAATTTTTTTTAACCTTTTAAAAAGAAAATTCAAATATTCCAAATGCAGATACACCAGTATATAGATTCCATTCTCTCACAGTGAAATAAAGAGGAGCCAGGCCCATGCCTGGGCTCAGCGCGCTGCAAGTTCGTGCTGAAAAGAAGCTGGGGAAAAGGCTGTGAATCCAGGAAGAGGCTCTGAAAAGTGAATTGCTATCACTCGACTTCATCCGAATCTTCTCTGCTGTCCTACCTCCCATCCGCCTGCCCCGCCCTCTGGTAGCCGTAAGGCCAGGCACCCAGAAGTCCAGAGCAACATGCCTGGGGCAGTAAGACGTTCCATCGCTCTCTAAGGCACACCGAAAGGCCTCTGACTGCCGAGGTCCCAGTGGAAACGGAACGAATAGGGGGCGTCTTCCTAACCTGGGGAGGGAAGGGAAAACAAAGCCAAGGAGATGTCAACTAAAACGTGAATGTGATCTTTATTATACAGCACATGTGGTATCTGTACATCCCAACAAGTATACAGGATACTCTATAAAACCAAACCTGACCGCTCAAAGTTACACTGGACGAAGATTTAACCCAAAGTCACGTCTTGTAAAAACACAACGCGGTCCTGTGTGCCATGTTCCGGATCGAGGCAGCACAAGAAGGGAGAGGAGAAGGACTGGGTTTGGGCCAACGTAACGTCCTCTGGTTATTGCACTTTCATTCTACACACTCAGTACGTTATGCTTTTATTAACACTGTAATAGACATTAGTCCTTTTGAAACAAATAAAAATATTACATAAAGGTAAAAGACAACAAGCCATCCAGACCAATTTTCTTTTCAGCCCTCCGAGTCAGGTGGCCTCCCCCAACGCCAGGTACTCACATGGTCTCTACGCTCCTCTCAACTGGACTGGATGTTGACAAAGCAGATGTAGTTAAACATAAAACCCTTTTAGGAACAGTAGTGCTACTTGCAACCCCCAAAGGAGAGTGCGATACAAGTTTCTGAAGGTTACCCCCCCCCCCTTATCCCCTTTGCCGCCACCCCGGCCCTAACCACTCCCCCCCGAGTTAGAAGGAGCAATCCACTTTTTTTTGTTGTTTTAAACAAAAAGTGGGTTACTTGATCCAGCAAATCCAAAACTCAAGCTTTGAAAACTCAAAGAAGCAACTAGTCTTTTGGCAAAGGACTCGTCAAGGGCCATTCATCCCGCTCTGAAGCAGTATGGACTCTGGCTGGAGTCTCCCTGGTTAGCCAGATGGGAGACCAGGCGTGCCTTCTCTCCAGAGCAAGGCCAGAGGGAATCTCTACTCCCCACGGGCTACTGTCATCACCGATCCCTCCTGGCTTCTCAGTGCTAAATACTAAGCCAATAATAATAATAATAATAAAGTGTCATGCAGTGCAGTTATCACTTTGGAGCCCTACCACCCCAACCTCTTCTCTCATCAGGGAAAGACTTCTGGCCCCTCTTTGGCAGCTCAGGTAAAGATGCATCCAAATGCCGACAGGGACTGGTGGAGAGTTCTACCGTTCCCGTTTCCATCTGTCGTAGTTAATAATAGCCTTTCCTTCAACGTTTCCCTGAACTTTAGTGTTAAAAAATCAGGAGAAGCTGCTGTCTGGGCTCTGTTCCCTTGAAACTGATGGAGTCATAAGTGATTCTCTTTGGTCCGGAAAGAACCAACACTGCCCTCTTTCCCAGAGAAGTGGAAGGCTCGCTCAACCCGCGAGCCGCGTGCCTGTGGAAACCTCACCCAGGCGAGCATTCCTCAAGTCATGCCAGACTGCCCTCGCTGCCAGCTCCCTGGGCACAGTGTCAGCCACTCCGGGGCTCCGGGCTTCATCTATTTTCCTGATTGCTCTGCAAGAAGGTCCCTCACTCGGTTCTGAAGTCACGTAAGGGACCGGACTTCAAGCACATTAAAAATGGCCAGGTGATCATTTTCGGGCTGGGGTAAACCGCCCTGATGAAGTGATTAGAAGGACAGAACACAGTGAGGGTCATTCTTCCATCCCGTCCGTCCTCCTCCCCAGCCACAATCTCACCTTGCTGCTCGGGAGCACATACAACCAAATCTAGGAGGGAAAATCGTTAGGACTTTGGTCTTGTCGAGCCCTCTATAGCCCAAGTGCCCCCCAGACTTCTTTGAATACCTAGTGTCTTCCCAAGTAATATACAGTACAGTACATTTCATGGCATCCCATCACCGTAGTAACAACGGGTGCCAAGGAACAAAGGATCCAAAATTAGCGGACAATGTTATAAAACAAAAGCAAAGTATGCAGTGTGTTATATATATGCACTCCTGCACTCAGCCTGCTGAGTGTTTAAATAACACCTCCAAATATCTATATGTGGACTTTGGCTGGCCTGGAGATTTTCAGGAATATTTTGCACCTTTCCTCAGAATACTTTTTTTTTTTTTTTTTTTTTTAATTGTTAACGCAACTACCGTCTTACTTAGCACTGGTCCCTCCCATCCTCCTTCCTCCTCACTCAGGCAAAAAAATCTGCTAGGAAACTGGTGTCTGAGAGCTGACAAGGGACACTGGGTGGAAGACAAGCGACCCTCCCTCCCTGTGAATGGGGGTGAGAACTAAGACTTTGGAAGAATGTTAGGAAAATGACTTCAGCACGGAAGCACAGATTCCTGATCCCAGCTAGAGTAAAGGAAGACCGGCTGCAAAAGGGAAGCACAGAAGTCCTTTATGAAATCTCATACAGAACAGACACTGAGACTGTTTTTCCGGCAGGTAGACACTACTCACCTCTCCTTTTTAAACTTGAAATCTGGCTTCCTGGAAGCCCCATCATTGTTTCCAGAAGGACAAACGAGTTAACGTGACAAGAACGGAGTGATGATTTGAAGAAGTAAAGCTATAAATAGGTGTTAAGAGACCTACCGAACATTCTACCAACACAAGGCTGGCTGGCGCTCACAGAACCCAAAGATACTGGGTGTCTCACTTTATCGTTTGCAAGTAGAAAAGTTTTTAGCACTATGTGGAGTCTCTGAAGGGCTCCAAGTGCTTAGAGGGTTACTGTGCTCAAACGTATCATAATCCGAGCTCGGGATAGCCAAAGAGTTAAAACTGAACTTTAGATTCCATTTCTACTCCGTTAATGTTTAAGAGATGGTCATTCTCTCGGAAACAACCCTACAAAATTCCAGCAGCGAGTCTGCCCATTTCTTACACATCTACTCAGGGACCTGCTTCACAGAGCTGGAGGTCAGGCACAAGGGACAGACCACAGTGCTTGGGGACTAGGCAGATGCGACAGAGGCTCCTCACCTCCACTGCCTCTTCCCTCACCCGCCTGGTTTTCTAAATCTAGAGGACCATTTTGGTGGAGAGAGGCCCGAAGTCAAGATCTGAGAGGCACCGATATTTAAATTGTTCCCCTTCAGAATTTCTTACTGTGTACACCTCCTGACAAATGCTCACACTGTGTGTGTCCCAACTGCAAGGGAGGGGAACCGCCCCAGAGGCTAACACACAGGGCGAGGAGCACACACAGAGCTACAAAGAGCATTCTTCTTTTTCATCTGGTGCTTGTCTTCTTGCCTTGTATTCAAAACAAGGTAAAAAGAAGGGACGAATTGTGAAAGAGATCTTGGTGAAAAAGCTCACTGACCCAAGTTTAAAAACATCAGTGTGTTAGGTTCAAACACAAAAATGAGAGTTTTTGATTCTTTTAAGTTTTAGAAACAATGTGGTATCTTTCTAGTAGGTTTGCGTGGAAGTTCACGGCCTCCAGATCACTGCCCCTTCTCAGGTCTCACCAGATACTCCACATGGGTCAATGTTACTCAGACACTCATCCCCAGGTACCATGTTAACTGGACCTTCCCCATGTTGAAACCCAAAGGGGGGGGGAAAAAGTCAAGAATGAAGGGAAGAAAAAGAGATTGGGTCCCGGGGTTGCCAGTAACTCAAAATCCAATCGCATATGTATATACACACATATGCATACACACACATTTTTTTTGCCTTTATGCAGCCTCTTGGTGATGTAACCCATGAAAGCCTCCCCCAGAAGTCAGGGATATTCGGTCCCATAAATGTAAACACGCTGGCACCATAAGGAGCAGACAGCTCCGTTTCTAGCTCCCTCACCGGGGCCTCTGGCTGCTGCGACCTGAGATCTCCGGCTGCAGGTAGTGGGAAGTTATTTTTTTGTTCTGATGTTCTTACAATCCCAGAACTAAGTTCATGTTTTCCAGGGGTCCTGACGACTGGATAGAACCAAACTATTCCTAGCTAGAGCCGAAATTACAAAAATTCTAATTTTTAGTACTATCACCACCGCAGTGCCCCACTTGTCTTAGCAACATACAGTGAGCAGACGATGGTGACATTTGCCTCCTTTTCAGTTCTGGGGCTGGAACGTTGCATTCTTCCGTGTTTACGTGTCCCACACGATCTTGTGCGGACGGGATAGTGTGGGGCACCGGTGAGCCGCTGAACGCGCCCCGACGGCCAGCGAGCTCCTCGCTACCTGGCAGGCGCCTCTGCCTGGGAAGGTCTCAAGTTGCCCAGCGGGCATCAGTTCCCTCGGGAGCTCTCTGAATAAACGTCCAATTCTTCCCACGGCCAACAGGTGAGGGGAAGGAAAGAAACAGAGTAAAAGAGAAAGGTCTTTGCTTTCAAGTAGAGTCATCCAGTCCCCGGTTCGGCTGCTCCGAAGCGGACGCGCACAGCCGGTCCATGATGCCCCGGAGCATGGGCTGCACGATGCCCAGGAGGGGCCTCTGGGAAGGGTCGCCGTCCCAGCAGGCCTCCATCAGCTGCCAGCACTCCTCGTCGAACACGGGCAGACGCTCCGGCCGGGCCCCTGGAGACAGGCGCATGGAAAGAAGACCAGAGTCAGCGACGGGGCCAGTGCCACCACGAGGCCTGACCGGCTTGCAGACCGATGGCCCACGTGGCGCTCAGGAGTTCTGGCATCGACTGCAGACACCTAGGTTAGAACCTGACAGTAACGGTGACAGAACACTGGAACGCACTGGCATAGGAAGTAGAAGAATTGGAAATTTTAAAGAAAAAAAGCCTTGACATGGTTCAGCGCAATGCTACCTGAAAGCAAAGGGGCGACCTCGGTGTCTTCCCCAGATTCCCTGACGGTACGTGGCCCTGCGGTGCGACGGCCGGAGCGGGTGACAGGAGGCCCGGCTGCAGGGCCTGGTCTCAGTCTCCCCTCGATGGGGGCCGGGGCGGGGTCGGGACAGGGTAGGGCTTGTGGCTCTTACCTCTTCGCACATTGTTCCAGAGATGGTCTTTGCTGGCACACCTCTCAAATGCTTCGGGGAGCTTGACAGAGCCCGAGCAGATATACCAGAAGAGGATGCCAAAGGCGTAGACATCGACGGAGTTGTCGTACTTCCCTACAGCAAGAAAGGGCGACGGCAGTGAGCCGGGGCGAGAGATCAGCTGTGCCCCTATAACTGGGTCTGCAGAGGTCATCACGCCTTTTTGTCTAAAGCTTTTAACAGCCATGATCTCCCACAGCAACCCCGGTAGGCAGGACCGCTGACAACGCCCATCTTCTACCCAAAACCACAGCACAGGAAGGGCGATGCGAGACACCAGGATGGCCAAGACCAGAGCCTGACAAAGGAGGAGGAGGACAGGCCTCTGATTTTGATTGAACAGCCAAGAAGACCCATCCTGACGGGTCGGATTGGGGAAATAAGCTTGGGAAACACAGGTGGGTGAGCAGATTGGAACCAGAATGTAAAGATTTTTAAATTTTTTAAAAATAATTAATTTATTTTTGAGGGGGGGTGGTGGGGAGGGGCAGAGAGAGAGACAGAGACAGAGAGAGAGAATCCCAAGCAGGCGTGCAGGAGCCTGATGCGGGGGCTCAAACTCACGAACTGTGAGATCATGACCTGAGCTGAAATCAAGAGGGTCAGGACGCTTAACCAACTGAGCCGCCCAGGCGCCCTTAAAATGTAAAGATTTTTTTAGTTTATTTTTTTCTTTCTGAGAGAGAGAGAGAGAAGGGAGAGAGGCAGAGAAAGAGAGAGAGAAAGAGAGAGAGAGAGAGAGAGAGACAGAGAGAGAGAGAATCCCAAGCAGGCTCTACACTGTCAGCACAGAGCCCAATGTAGGGCTCGAACTCATGAGATCATGACCTGAGCCTAAATCAAGAATTGGACACGTAACCGACTAAGCCACCCAGGCACCTCAGAATATAAAGATTTTTAAAAGACAGAAAAGTCTGGATTCAATGGGCAGCATAACGTCCTTTAGGTTTTAGGGCAGGAGGTGACATGAAGAACCTATCTTATAAAGATTCTTCTGACAGCAACAGGATGGACTGCAGAGAATCAAGGGAAGTGAAATACCAAGCAGCCAAAAGAAAACAACCGTGGGGGGGAGAGAAATGTTCCAAGAAGTGAATCTCAAGAAAGAAAACGACTGTGTGCTGAGTCCACCGTGGGTCCCGCTCACCCCTGCCCTCACGCGCATCACTCAGGGAAGGGCCGGGGCCGGACCTGTGTGTGAGGCCAATGAGAGCAGGCCACGTACACGGCTCATTTTAACTCTTCCCCACGCTGATGAGGGGCCCGCAGGGACCGTCCCCTCTTCCCTGGCACAGACACGACCCCCCCCCCCAACCCCTCAGGCTCAAACTCTCGAGTCCTCGTCTGGTCATCCTTTGCTGTTCACCATCAACACCTAGTTAACCACAAAATCCCACCCGTTCCTCCCGTGAACTGAAACTGAATCTGGCACGGCTTTTTTGTGTCAGTGCTGCTACCAGCCTGATCCTGGAGACCCAAACCCCTGGTCTGCCTGCCTTGGTTCTCGCCCCGCAAAGCCCCTCCACCTCCCGCTGCTAAGCTGACCTTCCGTGAACGTGTCCTCATCCCCCGCCTGCACAGTTCTTTTTTTCAAATTTTTAAAATTATTTTTGAGAGAGACAGAGAGAGAGCAAGTGGGGAGGGGAAGAGAGAAGAGGGACAGAGGATCCAAAGCAGGCTTTGTGCTGACAGCAGAGAGTCCTATGTGGGGCTTGAACTCGCAAATCGTGAGGTCATGACCTGAGCCTAGGTCAGACGCCTAACAGACTGAGCCACGTGGGCGCCCCAAAAGCTCAAGTTCCAGTATTTCTTCCACAGCGAGGCTTTCTTCCTCGGTGTGGATTTCAAGCTCGGTGTGTTTCATCTCCAACCTTGTTTGCTTTTACTCCCCACAGGGAGTTGTCCCCTGTCAGGCAATTTTCCTCATACTTCCCTTTCCCCAGCCTCCAGAATGTTCTCTCCTTTCAGACACCCGGTTAGATTCTAGAGCCAGAAGGACCTAGATTCCAATCCCAGCTCCATCATTTCTAGCTCAGCATTGTGGGGTGGCTTTCTGATGTTCACCGGTCTGGACTTAACTTTACCCGTGACACGGGCACAAAAATGCATCAGCGGCAGCACAGACTTGCTGTGAGGATTAAATGGAACAAAATATATGAAAAACCGTACTCGCACTGCCTAGCTCCAAGAACATGCTTAATAGCAATGCCCTGCCCACATACCAATTTTCCCGGACTCGACTCAAGTCCTACCCCAAATCTCCTACCATAAAACTGTCAAACATTTCAACCTTCACTTACCACCTGTCTGAACACCAGCATCACATCACGTAGCACCCGAATTAGCACCTGGTCACACAGTCTGATGCTGCTTCCTAATTGTTTTACCTCTCTTAATAGATCTCTGTCATCAGCGAGTTCATTGATGATCAGGGCCAACTCCTGATGTACAGAAGTTATTCAGTCAGGACTTTATGATCAACTAACTGGTTGATTATGGCAACCACGGCACGAATAGCCCAGAGAAACATCCAAAAGCAGACCTGGTGACTCCTGGTTACGCTTCTCCTTCTCACCCCTTCACCTCCTCACCTTCCCCCTACCTGTCTTTAGGTTTCCCCTCCCCTGGCTCTCCCTTGCCCGCCCCAGACCGGCCGGTAGTTACTTGTGGATACTACTTAAGCAAGAGGTAGAACTCATTAAAGCATGGAGCCCTGCTGAGGCCCACTCCCGCCCTGCAGCTTACCTGTGAAAAGTTCAGGGGCCATATGGATTGGTGTCCCCACAATGCTGCCTGACATCATGGCCTCTGGCTTGCAGAACCCTAAGTCAGTGATCTTGGCACGGTTCTGCTTGTCCAGCTGCCAACAAAGCAGGGCAAGAGTCAGCCTGCGTCTGACCCTGCACGTAACGCTCAGGTGCACACTCAAGCTCAGGGGCACACTCAAGCTCTGAAGCGGGTGTCTACTTCCCAGGAGCGCTTCCTCAATCTTGCTTCCCGCCTCCCTGTCTCCAGACTCGTTCCCATTCCCATCTTCCCCCCAGACTGTAAGCAACCTAAGGGCAGGGGCTGCCTTTCTCGTCTTTGTATACCTAGCACTTAGCACACTGCCGGCACATAGCAGGAACTTAGTAAGTCTAGGAAGAACGAATAAGTGAAGGACACGGAGGAAAGGATTTTGGTTCCTGATTATTCTTCTCTGACCTCCAGACCCCAGGGCAGAAAGTTGCTAAGTACGAAGGCTGAGGTCCTCTGGTGAGCTGAGGAGAGTTTCCTGAATTCCCTGCAGTTTCCTTTCCCAAAGGCCCAAGAGAATAAATCTACGTCTCATTTGACTACAGATAAGCCTCTTAGGTTTCGGCCTATGATTTTAGGACGATCTTTCCCTTCCCCCCAAACTGCTGTCATCTCTCTGTATGTACCTGTTGCCAGAAACACCTCAATGATAATGCAACACAGTGTCAAGAGAATATGTCAGAGGAGTCTCTACAATTGAGATAACGGAACATGACCACCTTACCTTTAAGGTGCATTTACCCATCTCAGCCCTCATCCAGCACCTGTGATCAAACCCTAAGCAATAACAAGACCTGGAAGCCTCGAACGCATCGTCACAAAAGCACAAAAGAGCAGAAAGACTATTCCAGGTTAAAGGAGGATAAAAAACATGACAACAAAGTACGCTGTACGACCCTTGGAGCGAACCCTGGATCAAACACACAAACAAATGACCGTATTCGGGTAACTAAACATATTTGGGACAACTGGGAAATGTTAATATAGACTGCATGTTAACTAACAGCATTATACCAATGTTAAATTTCTTTGGTGTGATAATGGCATTTTAATTACACAGAAGAATGTCCTTTTTAGGAGATACAAGCTCAAGTACTTAGGAACGTGTTATCTGCAACTTACTTTCATATACTTGAACAAAGAGTGTGCGTACGTGTGTGCGAGACTGAGGAACAGAGAGAGACTAACCCAGGAGAAAGAGAATATGAATCCGGGTGAACCATATGTGGTCGTTGTACCACTCTTTTCTCTTCTGTAAGTTTGAAGTTTTTCAACGGTGTTCGGAGGAAAAGCCTTAAGCAACGTACGCTCAGTCTATGATGCGGCTTCACGCTCCCCAAGCCTTATGTCTGAGATCCCATCAATCCACTGTTTTTCCGGCAGCCTCTTCCTATGATCAAACTCACATTCGTGGGGACCCTCCCAAGGTCACTTAACCCACGGAGGCGGGGCGTTATCTCGGGGAAACAGCTCTACTCACCAGGACATTTTTTAGCTTGATATCACGGTGGACAAGTCCCTGGCTGTGCAGAAAGCGGATTCCTTCCACCACATCTAGGGCTATCTGTAGACGTGTCTCCAGCGTCAGCCCAGCCTTGGGGAGACAAAAGGGCTCACGTGTCACTAACAAGACAACTCCTCAGTCCAACTTGCTTAAACCAACTAAGAGTTCCTTCTGCGGGGCACCGAGAGTCGGCCTGCACCAGGGCACACAGGACAAGCGCAGACAGTAGATGGGAAGAAGGGAAGAGGAAAGAAGTTAGGAGGAGGAGGCTGAGGGGTTGCCCCAAACAGGACTACAAGAGGCACAGTCCAACAACTGAACGCATGAGTTCATTTCCATCCCCTACCCCCCACAAACTCTGGAACTGCCCTTGAGACCCAGAGTACTTCTGGGTCTCAGGGTGCGTGGCTGCTAGGTCAGCGGAGCACGTGACTGCTAGTCTCAGGGTCATGAGTTTGAGCCCCACGTTCGGCAGAGAGATGACTTAAACATTTTTTTAAGTAAGAAAATAAAAACATATTTTTTACAAAAAAGGTGTTTCTAGGTTTCTCAGGCAGAATGACTTCTGCTGCATTGTAAGCCTCATTGGCCCAGGTTTGGCTTTACAGATTCAAATATCAAACTCACACATCTTACTTGTACCGGGCCTCCAACTTAGGGTCTCCTGAATTCCAGAGGACATTACATCACTCATCCAGAAGCTGAGATTCAGTTCTCTAGCCCTCTTGTGGGAAAGCATCAGACAGTGCTGAGCTTAACTCCTCTGAAATGAAGAGGGAGAGCCACCGGGAGAGTCATTTTCTCGACCCTATTGAGTTTCCACGGCTCCTGCGATCATTTCTAGAGATTCCTGTCTTATATCCAGAAGCGTCCGCATAAACTGGCATGAGAGGCATCTGTGAGAAGGGACCTACCCACATGCGCTGGGGTTAGCTTCCCCCAGCCCCACTGAGCCCCAGTGTAGGGACCAGAGAAACGAGCGTCTCTACCTCCCTTGCTGCTTTGGGCGAGGGAAACTGAGCATCCGACTGACCGTATCTCCTCTTCACTCAAAATCTTTCAACAGCTTTTCAGGGTCTAGACTGGGATTTGAATTCTATGGAAATTCTTTTCTAAAAAAAAATTTTTTTTTAATGTTTATTTATTTTTGAGACAGAGGGAGACAGAAAATGAGTGGGGGAGGGGCATAGACAGATGGAGACACAGAATCCGAAACAGGCAGGCTCCGGACTCTGAGCAGTCGGCACAGAGCCCGACGCGGGGCTCAGACCCACGAACTGTGAGATTGTGACCTGAGCCGAAGTCGGACACTGAACCGACTGAGCCACCCAGGCACCCCTCTATGGAAATTCTTAATTCTGGTGTTCTACAATTTGTTCTCAACATGTCTTTGCACATCATGCTCCCCTAGTCCCAGACAGCTGCTCCAACACGACCAGTGTCCTTCAGATGCTCTGGGCATTACACTCCTCCTTCCCCCAGTGTGGCCTCTTCCTTCTACCAAATTTTACCCATCAGGGTATATTTACCAAACTCAAATCCTCATGACATACTCACTGACTACAAGTCTCTTAGAAGCTTTTTGACAATTAGACTTTTTTTTTTTTTTTAAGTGAGCTCTCCACCTGAAGTGGGGCTTGAACTCCTGACCCCGAGATCAAGAGTCACACGCGCCACTGACCGAGCCAGCCGGGGGCCCCTGGCAATCGCACCTCCTGATATCCCCTTCTGGTGCTTAATACAGGCTCTTGGACAAAAAGGAGTCACTGATAAATACTGGCTGGTTAAACGACAAAAACTGGCTCATCCCTCGAGAGCGAAAAAAGGAGGAAGAACAGCAAAGTTATAGGACGCTTTTCTGCTCCTCCGCGTAGTCTAGGTTTGTACCACCATCACCAGAGGTGACGGTGGCGAACCGGCAGCGTTCTGGGCTGAAAATCAGACTCTGAGAAGTCTGTGAGGTTTTTCCGGATTGGGGTAATCAAGCTTGACTATTCCAACAACGTGTCGTGAAAGCTAGAAGGCCCGGACAAACAAGGAGGGTTGACAGGCCGGGGAGGACCCCGTGGCTCCGGCTGCGCGGTCACGCCCTCGCCCCGCCTCACCTTCAGCCCGGTGTAGAGGTCCCGGTGCAGCCTCTCCATGATGAGCAGCACGGCGATGCTGGAGCCGCCGCCGTAGCCGTAGTCGATGACTGAGCCGTGGAGGTCCACCAAGCGCTCGTGCTTCGGCAGAGACCTGGTGGGAACGAGAGAGGCCGCGGCTGCCGTGCTCCGGTCTCACCCTGCACAGCGTGCCGCCACGGGGGAAAGGATACCCCAGGGACCACCCTCAGTCCAGGTCCAGGGGGACCGGCCCTCGGTACAGAGGAAAGGGAAAGACAACGGCCTCCAGTGAGGACAAAGCGTCACGGAATCTAGAGACGGACAGGCCGCAAGGACTAAGGAAGAAGTCCAACGGGAGACGGAGTCTATGAGAAATCAGGATGGCGGGGAGAGGGCAAGCAAAGCCACTGAAGGCCTGGCAGAGAGCACGTGACTGGAACAAACCCAGAAATACTGTCCACGACACCCTGGGGCACAGGAATGGAGAGACCAGGGACGCTGCAGCTCTTGGTACAAAAGTCGTGTCGGCTTCCGGCTTCTTCTCTGGATCTTTTCCCACAGGGATGAACGACAGGAGAACCCACCTCATGTAGTGAAACTCCAAAGCCAGGTCATTCCAGTGCTTCTCATCCGGAGGGACGACCGACTTGAGGGCACACGGGAAGTGTCCTCCCCAGTTGTCACACAGGTACACCACACCGTACTGGCCCCGGCCCAGTTCCTGACCCAGTTTAGGTTTACCTGTGAAATACAGAGACAGGGATGAGGCAGGAGGAATGGGAGCCTGCCTCTTGCTCTTGGGGTTGTGGGTTCGAGCCCCACGTTGAGTGTAGAGGTTACTTAAAAATAAAACCTTAAAGACTGCCTATGAAGAAAATATATACCTTGTTTAAGAAAAAAGGAAAAAAAAAAAGGATTCTTAGACACAGACCTAAAAGTAGGAAGTTGTAATTCTGACAGTACTGGAAACTAGTAGAAAGTACCCTAACTGGTCCGATTTATTTATTTTTTTAATGTTTATTTATTTTTGAAAGGGGGGGAGGGGCACAGAGAGAGGGAGACACAGGATCTGAAGCAGGCTCCAGGCTCTGAGCTGTCAGCACAGAGCCTGACGTGGGGCTCGAACCCACCAACTGTGAGATCATGACCTGAGCCAAAGTCAGACGCTTAACCGACTGAGCCACCTAGGTGCCCCCTAACTGGTTTGATTTAAATAAACCTGTCATGTCACCTGAACTATACAAATAGCGGGACCAGGGGCGCCTGTCTGTCTAAAAAAAAAAAAAAAGTTAAAAAAAAAAAAAAAAAAAAAAAAAAAGAAATGGATTCTGTAACAAATAGTGGGACCAAACAGACTTTAGGGTTTCAAAAACACATCAGTGGGTGCTTAGGTAGCTTTGCAAGGAAGCAGCGTTAGAGGTAGAACATGCGAACGCCAGGTATCCAGAAACTTCTCCCAATTTACTTGGGAAAGACAGGGACTCACGATGTAGCAAGACATCCTGTAAAGAACGGCTTTCCAGAGAAAGGCGAGCCAGGCGGGGGGCATGATCCTTGCGAACCTTCAACCAGAGATCTTCTGTTTTCTCCAACCGACCTGAGTGGCCAGCTTCTAGCTGGAAGAGAAACAGAAAGAAGACACGTGACTTTCCCAGTCCCTAGTTTGGCTTCCTCACCTATTATATGGGGACAAAAGTATTTACCTGCTGAGGACAACTGAGAGAGTTACCCAAGCTGTGCAGAACATGGCTCCAACACTGGCATCCAGGGAGCTCTCGATAAATAACCACTCTGCCTCCTGGATGCGCCATCTCCACACCCTCCCCTCTATACACACGTACACACATGTGCACGCGTGCACACGCACACACACACACACACGCACACTCTGAGGGGACAAGCACATGTCACATAACTGTGAACCAGTGTGAAAGTTACAAAGTCATCCTCCTCTGTGACTCATTTCTAAAATACTAAATAAATAAAATTCCTACCCCTTGATTTTCATTCCTCACTCGGTGAAATGGGGAGAAATTAACCGAGTTCCCTTCATGTTCCCAAGAGTTAGAAACATCTCCACGTGAAAAATGTACTGATGAAACTTCCTATAACATGATATTATCCTTTAACATATAGGAAGAAGACACACTGATGATTTTAGAAAAATTACACGCAGAGCAGTGGGCAAAATATTGCTCGACAGGTAAGGCTCTTCTCTCTCTTCCGACACACGCACCTGCCGCAAGGAGGCTGCAAAAGCCTCGTGAGAACTGTTGAGTCGGGTCCGGAACTGGCTGCAAATGCTCTTGGCCAATTTAGAGGCACTGAGGCTCTCGATGGCTTCCTGGGCCACCTTCCTCTTCCATTCCAGTGTGATGGCGGGTGGGCTCACCCACGTGATACGCTGGATGATCTGCGGGAAGAGAGGAAGAACATGCAAGGGTGGGGACAGGAGCCACCAGAAAGAGCCAACGCCCTTCCCCTCTGGGCTACCCACTTGTTAGGAGCAGGCTAGTAAGAAAGCAGCCACGTGAAGGCCAAGATTCCTCTCCCATTCCATCTACCTCATAATCAGGGCTCAGACCAAAGGAAAGCATCAAAGAACACTAGGCCTAGTCTACGGGCTCACAAACCCTCACTACATACAGTCAGCGCCGGGGGCGCCCGGAATTCCCTTTCTGAACTCAGTATGGAATAAGAGCCACATCAAATTCCAGAAAAGAAACCACACAAATGGCCTCTGGCAGGAAAGCCTGATTCTGAGAAAACATTTCGGCTGGGGAGAAAGGAATCTGAAGAAGCTAGTGAAGGAGAGTCTTACGGCTGCATAAAATATTTAAACGCACCATTCTCAAGCGTTAAAGTGGCTCCGTTCCTAATTATCTCAGAGCTGGCATAAACCAGAACTGTCTTGGACAGGCAAATCGGGACAAACGGCCACCTACCTACACCAACAGAAGATCCTAGACATCAGCTGCTATTGGTGACTAAGGTTCTGAGCCAACCAGGGCCAGAGAATGTTTCTCTAAGCAAGCCCCACCTGTTTGATTTGCTCCCACAGCATCCTTGTAACCGAGGACCCTGAGTGAAACGTAACTTCGACGTGATAGGCGGCATTTAAGATCTGGAAGAGAACACACAAACCAAAGTCAATATGCCCTGAGCAGAGGGGCTGATTAGAAAATGTGATAAATAGTATTTACTTAAGGCAGGGTCCAGTTTCAAGGTTCCCAAATAGACCCATCGATACGAGTGCAGAGTCGACGCAGGTGCATCATCGGTTCTGCGGCTCTCTGGGCCCCTTTCCTTCCCTCTTCACCTTCTAGCTCATCACCCAAACTGCGACTGTGCAGCTCACAAGCCCCTCTGACAGGCAGTGCTCATGTGACGGAAAAGTTCAATATAATTCAAAGGGGATGGGCAGAGGGGTGAAAGGGCAACTCCGGGCTAACTTGAGGCTGGGTTTCTGTGTGGTGTCTGCTTTGTGCGTCACCTGTGACACGGTATCTTGGCCATTCTGCGAGTACCTGTTTGAGATAATTACTGGTGATGTGAACTGAGACATCCTGGGACTTCTCCAGGCTCTGCAGGCACCGTTCCAGGGTGCCGACGAAGCTCTCGCGCAGGTAATCCACTGAGCTGATCAGCTTGTTCGCCACCGCCTGATTAAGCCGGGAGATGATGAGCTCCTGTATCTGTCGGATGCAGCATTTGATTTCTCTGGTGCCCACTGGCTCTCCGTTCTCAGGGACAATGACATCTATGGAGGCAGAGAAAGAAGCCAGTGGGCTGTGAGAGGAAGGGGCAGGCACTGAGAATAAGGGCCTCCCCCAACCAAAGCCGAGGAGCTACCAGCACGATGGCTGTAAAAGACACGGCTGGCTGACGAGCTCTGACCTTCAGTATGATCCGGGGCCATGCGACCCTCTACTACTCAGGCATCTAAGAATACTGAGAAAAAGCAACTGTGTCTAGAACGAGCCCATTGATTTTTGTCAGCTTTCATGTCGCATTTATAGGAGGAGGATCATTTATTGAGTGCAGACCATTTGACAGGCACCATACTAAGTATTTTATATATGCAATCGAATTTAATACTCACAATAACCTTGTCAGGTGGGTATTTTTTTTTTAATGTTTTATTTTTGAGAGGGCATGAGAGGGGGAGGGACAGAGAGAGAGGGAGACACATGATCAGAAGCGGGCCCTGCGCTGACAGCAGCGAGCCCGATGTGGGGCTAGAACTCAACAAACCGTGAGATCGTGACCTGAGCCGAAGTCGGGCACTCAGCTGCCTGAGCCTCCCAGGCGCCCCTGTCAGGTGAGTATTATTGGTCACATTTTACGGGTTGGGAGACAGTCTCAAAGAAAGGACAAAGGCGGCACCCGGAAGGGTACGGTGCGGTTAGGAAGTAATACGGCTAGCATTTGAACCCAAAGCTCAGGGACTGCAAAGCCTTTGTAACCTTTCACACTGCCTAGTTCCTGGAAAAACCCGAGAGTCGGGGATTCAGCACTGATCAATTGCTAGATAAATAAAAAGTAAAACTGGAACACTGTCACCATCCAGCTACCTCCCAGAATCAGAAATCTGTTTTGCCAGCCAGAGGACAGAACTTAAGAGAAGACAAGTTACCTGCAAAAACTCCACTCCTAAAAAGGCACTCTCATGTCTACTGTGGGAATTTAAATCGGTGCTACCTCTTTTGGAGGAGATCCCATAACATCTAACAAAAAAAATTGTTTTTAATCTATCAGAATTTTAAGCTAACCAACAAATCAACAAAATCACCTACATTCCCTTTGACCTAACTATTCTATGTATGTAGGTATTACCTTTAAAAAAAAAAAAGGCTTTTCTTTAATACATTTTTCAAATGTTTATTTATATTTGAGAGAGACAGGGAGAGACAGAGAGAGAGAGAGAACGAGTGGGAGAGGGGCAGAGATACAGAGACAGAATCTGAAGCAGGCTCCAGGCTCTGAGCTGTCAGCACACAGCTCGACGTGGGGATCAAACCCACGAACCGTGAGATCATGACCTGGGCCAGAGTCAGACGCTTAACTGACTGAGCCACCCAGGCACCCCAAAAGTCTTTTCTGAAGTGTGTATGCCATATAGCCAGCATACCTGCATTACCTTTATTTAAACAAAACAAAACAAAATGGAACAGAACAAAAAAACGGTACCAGAAATCTGGTTCCCCAGGCCAGCTGGTAAATCTTCTGGCCTCTTCTAAATTTACTTATTGCATCAAGGGTCTCCAGGAAGAACTTAGAACAAGGTTAAGTAGTAGCCATGCAAGTCTCGTCTAACACACAGCCGAGTACGGAAGTGGCTTCACAAATCCATCATGCAATTAACAGAGCCAGACGTCTGATCTACATGCTCCCAGTTCCCCCTGCGTCTGTTGAACTAACCACCGCTTCCCAGGCACCAAACTTGGTGTACTTGGCACCTAATATACAGTCAAATATTTCACGGTCTGCCCACCTTTACCAAGGGCTCTGTGCCACTGGCACTGATGTGCCAGCTTTGTTTCGGTGAGTCAGAAACCCTCCTAGCATCTCCACTGCAAGTCCTCCCTACGGGGGGAATTCACCAAAGACGTATCTTTGCTCATCTTTAGAAAGACCTGTAAGAGATAAGGCACCTGTGTTTGCTAGGGTCAACTCTATGTCCTTTGTATAAGCGTGACACGGCCGTATACCATCATTCGCACGCTCATTCGGGCTCTGAAGAGGTACCATCCACAGACTCTGTGTTATCTGCTGCAAGAGATGTCAAAATGTTATCTAGAAGAGGCCTTGAAGGCTAGGTAGGATTTGGAAATTCCCAAATAAAAGACATTTTGGGTTTAGGGCAGAACAGGAGCAAAGAAAAAGTAAAGGAAGCATATGGAGGACAGCAAGCAGTTGAGACCAACTGAAATAGAAATTACAGGAAGGTGCACATTGGGAAAGAGGAAGAGGAAAGTCGGTCAGACTTTGGAAGATCTTTAACACTAGGCTCATAAGTCTAAACTTAGTCTGTAGGAACAGGGAGCCGCGAAAGATGAACTGGAGAAAGGAGAGAAAGATGTCCGGGGGAGCAACAGGTAACAGTAGTTCAGGCAGACTACAGAAGAGGCAGCAGAAAAGCAAAGGTAGATATGAAACAGGGACGAAGACTCGTCAGGACCCGGCGGCAGACCGGATGCAGGACGAGGGAAAGCAAAGAGCCGGAGACCAGGCTGAGCCTTGGGAGCCGGTTATGAGGACGACGGTGGCGGCAGCAGCCAGAAACAGATTAAGAAGCAGGAAAGCATGGAAATTAACTCAGAAATAAGACCGTTAGATTCAAATTCTGCCCTTACTCTTCAGTAGCTATGTGACCTTGAGCAAATTACTTAACCTGCCTGAGCCTCAGTTCCCTCATCAAGAAGATGGCAATGTACAGAATCCGCAGGGAGACTGGAAAAAAAAAAGAAAAGGAAAAAGAAAAGGAAAAAGAAAAGAAAGGAAAAGAAAAGAAAAAAAAACTGATGCTAGCTCTCACATAAGAAATTCTGATTGGGGTGCCTGGATGGCTCAGGCAGTTAAGTGTCCGACTCTTGTCTCGACTCAGGTCATGATCCTGCACTTCATAGGTTCGAGCCTTGAGTCGGTCTCTGTGCTGACAGCACAGAGCCTCCCTGGATCCTCTCCCCCTCTCTCTCTCTGACCCTTCCCCTTTCACGTACGCCTGCTCTCTCAAAAATAAAGAAAGAAAGAAAAAGAAAAGAAAAGGAATTCTGATTAATCGGTCTGCAGTGCTCTGCGGTGGTATCGAACATTTATGTTTTCAAAGAGCCTCCCAGCAGATTTGGATGTACAGCCGGGACTGAGAACCCAAAGGGTAACTTGCAAACGACTTCCCTTTAATGAACAGGTGGTAGGGCTCACGTTCCTGCAGGGAGGTCCACAGACCAGTCAGTATGCAAGGTCAGCCACACCTAAACGTCAGCCCCAAAAGACCTGACCCATCACCGTGCCCCAATTTTCTTAACAGCCATCCATGAAGAATGGGGCTTCCAGAAAAGCTGAAAACAGGACTTTGGGAAATCCTCCTGAGCTGGGTTTCGGGAGCAGCCTGGAAAGAAAATGAGATCACGACACACACAGAAAGGACCAATAAGGAAGCATGGGCCATGCCGAAGGTTAAAGCCAAGGTTAAAGCATGACTTAGTAACATTCTTCTCCAGAAGAATTCTTCTCCACTAACATTCTTCTCCAGTTGGAGCTCTTCTCCAGCTCCATCAAGGTCAAGGGAATACAGACACAAACTGGAGATTAAAGAGCACTATTAGGATGAACTTACCAGAAGCTGGACTGCCAGTCCTGGGAAGGAATGACAGCGGAATCTTCCAGGAAGGCCTCTGAGAACAAGGGAGGCCACTGTGGCTAAATGATTTAAGGTGGGCTCCTGCTAATGACGGTTGGGTAGATGAGATCCTCCTGAGTTTCCTTTGGCCCTCAGAATTAATTGGCTCAATTTCAGGTTAGCAAAGGGTTAAAGAATCCTCTGGTCCCAGTAGCCCACGCCCAGCTCTCTAGGACCTACCTTTAAATTCCATGTTGGCAGCATCATCCAGAAGTTCCTCCTTCATGGTGTTCAGCGTCTCGACAATCATGTCCTTCATTTCCTCCTGCTTTCGGTTGGCAATATTCATCAACGATTCATACAACTCATTTTCCTTTTTTCGAGTATACTCCAGACGTTTGGGAGTAATCTGCAGGTCCCGCTGCATGTCAAAGGCCTGGTTAATAAAGATGTCAAGGGAGCGGCAGTGCACCAGATTCAGGGCCCTGGCCGCGTCCACCAGGCGGGTCTGTAGCACCTGGTGAGAAAACGTGCTCAAGTGTCTCAGTTTCTCACTTTGTTCCACCAACATGCTCTGAGCTTTAGTGTCTTGGCCAGGAGCCCCACAGTTACAGTGACTGCTGCTCAGATAGCCCAGGCCAATCAGCTGATGATGGAGCGGTGACCTTTCGTTCTCCAGTCTTCTGGTAGAGGAGGCAATGATCTCCGAGCCCAGCTTCGGCACTTTGAAAAAGAATACGGGAAAGGAGAAATACTTTCGGATTTCCTGAAGCTCTCGCTCATCCCTCTCAGAGAGTTCATCTTTGTGGAGTGCATAGGTTATCACAGGCAAGAAATCGTTCACCAAGTCACCCAGAACATCCACTGCAGGCCGGAGGCCTTGGCACGGTGCTACCACAATGTCCACTTCCTAGAAGGGGAAGGGGGGGGGGGTCATATCAGCACTTCAGGGTCAGAACCAATCCTTGCCTCCCCTGAGTCCCACACTGAGACCAAAGTCCAGATCTGTGATGGGCCAATGGGACTTCGGTACGCCCCCATCATTTGTCCAACTCCTTCCTGGGTTACCAACACTCCCTGGTGCAGCCTGTGCAGACAGGCACTTGTCTAGAGAGAGAAAGCAGTCAGTAGAAAGAATGGCCGTCTCTTTAGCCACTTCAGAAAAAAGAATTTAGTTCCTGGCTTCCCTCGTTGTTTGGAAACACCTATAGATACCCTCCGAAGAAGGAGTAACACAAGTAATGGAAGGAGAAAGAAGTGCTGTGGAAATTATCAGCTCAGGAGTGAGGCTGTCTGGAACTTTCCTCCCACTCCAGTCCTCGCTCATTGCACTTGCCCAACCTTTCAGAGCCAGCTAACTCCCAGACCAACTCCCAAGCGGGCTTCCAATCTGCCTGTGTACTCATGTCATGCCCTAGAGAGTCCTTCCTTGAACATAATCCCAAGCACTCTCTACTTCTCCTTTCCTTAATGTTCAACACATTTATACTTTATTTTTTGAAAACCCATTTTCCCTATTAGCCTGTCAACCCTTTGAGGGCAGGGACCATGTCCACCTTGTTCGCTATTGTAACTCCAGTGCCTAACACATGGGCCTCAATATTGTTGAGTCAGTCAAGCAGCAAACTAAAAACCAGGTTTGGCCAACATCGTTACTGTCCTATTCTAAAAGTCTGCAGGTATCTCAAAGTCTTAGCCACCTAAGTCTTGGTAATACCTTCATTCTCATGATCACTTGGTACGACAAGACTGAGGTTTGCCTATCCAGTATTTAGCCTCTGCATTATTGGGAAGGCAATGGTCTTTACAGACAAGGTGGCCAATAACAGGGCGGGGCTTTTGGGAGAACTCTTTAGAGGGGGTTTGACCCTCCCAGGAAGCACGCTCTCTGGCCTCAGCCTTCTTGCCAGTGGCAAGATGACGTCAGCCCGCAGCCCTAAGGCAAACCTGAGGGTAGAAGCCAGCACTGAGGATGATGGAGCAAAAAGAAACAGGGGGCTTGGGTCCCTGGCGACCGCAGAGCCGCCACACCAGCCTAGCTTCAGACTTCTTTCACGAGGGAAAAAAAATTAACCTCTATCTTGTTTAAGCAAGCCCGTTTTTCAGATTGTCTGTTACATGTGATTGAACCCAGTCATAACGGATATACCCAAGATGTTAAAGTGAGTTTCAAGCACGAGCTTTGGTTTAGAAACAAACGTCTACAGGTCCTTTCCTAGCCAACAGTTTTTGTTTTGTGTTCTACTTTTTTTTTTTAATTTATTTATATTGAGAGAAAGAGACAGCATGCGCACATATGTGCGTGCGTGCGAGTGGGGGAGGGGCGAGGGGAGAGAGACTATCTCAAGCGGGCTCCAGTGTCAGCAGAGTCCAATTCGGGGTTCGAACTCATGACCCCTGAGATCATGACCTGAGTCGAAATCAAGAGTCAGACACTTAACCGACTGAGCCACCCAGGTGCCCCTGTGCTCTGCTTCTTTCCTAAGGATCCTGAGGCAGTTAAGAGCATATATTTCCATCCACTGCACATGCTGCTTTTCTCTATCTTTGAAACTGTCTACTCTGCCCGGCATCCCAGACCTAAGGGTCAACCCGGAGACTCATGCCCATATCACTGCTGCAGGCACACTAACTCCCGATGTCTTCAGGGATCTGCAATTCCAAATCAATCCTCCACAGAATTCTAGCACATTTGACAGAGTTATAAAAGAAGTCAGCGCGAATCTGCTCATTTGTGCCCTTAACATTTGTCAGATGTTGCAAATTTACTTCATCTGAAATGTAAAAGATATGCAGTTGTTTATTTTCTTTCAGATTGATATTCTGTTTTTATTCCTTACCTGACTGAGCAGCAGGCATTTTTGATGAAAACATTTTTAAATAAAAACCTGGGACCTTTTAAGTAGGAAAGGACTAGAAAATGCCAGCCTATTGTCTCTTGTACTCTGTGTGTGTGTGTGTGTGTGTGTGTGTGTGTGTGTGTATCTGTGTGTGTGTGTGTGTGTGAGAGAGAGAGAGAGAGAGAGATCTCCCATCTCCAGAAAAGCACAAGGTCTCATCTTCCCCAGTAAATAACTAGTAAGTTTAATTCACAGATGGGTCACATAACTGTTATCTGGCTGGCCGCTGTGAACTCCCTTAAAGCTAAAAGTGCTTTTAGCATCTCACCAATTATGATTTGAGCAAACACTAAAAATCCACCTACTTTCCATCTAAGCCTAGGTCAAAAAGAAATCTGCTGTTTCATCTATGCCTCGAAATGCAGGAAATGTCTTCTGGTTGGTAGACTAGTCTGACACTCATCACACTGTTCCAAACAAACCCCCTTTCACTACCCTGAGTCACACTGCTACAGCATGAATCACTTCGTGAGGGCATATTCAAAGAGTGGGTAAGAACTTGTAAGGCTGAGAGCAGAAGACATAATTGCCTGAATGCCAGCATTATAATACATAATAATTTAATAATGACGAGAAGAGAATCCCAAGGAATGAAAAGTTATAATAAGGTAGAGAATTATAGGTGAATATGTTTTTTCAAATAAATATTTTAAACTTGCAAACCTTTCTTAAACATATACATTTTTAAAGCTATAATCCAATCACACTTATTATAGGAATATTATGAGAAGAAAGCCTAAAGTAGGAGTTCTTTAGAAAGTCTTCTAAGCTTTCAGGAATCATTTTCTTTGCTTGCTTATTTCAAGGGTTTTCTTAAAATTCTAAAATCAATGTCTATTTGAAATGTCCATTTTGGGGGTGCCTGGGTGGCTCACTCGGTTAAGTGTCTGACTTCAGCTCGGGTCATGATCTCACAGTTCGTGAGTTCAAGCCCTGTGTCGGGCCCTGGGTTGACAGCTCGGAGCCCGGAGCCTGCTTTGGATTCTGTGTCTCCCTCTCTCTCTGACCCTCTCCTGCTCATGCTCTGTCTCTCTGTCTTTCTCTGTCTCTCAAAAAGAAGAAACGTAAAGAAAATTTTTTTTAATGTCCATTTTGTATATGTAAGAAAACCGAAAGCCGCGGAGTCCATCTGCACAACCAAAATCCTTCTTAGGAGAGCGCTGACTTTGTGTGCTCAGAGGTGCAAATTCTTTTTTTTTTTTTTTTTTTTTTTTAATGGATTCTGGGCTTTCTAATGGTAGGTGCTGCCCGGTACGCTGGCACCTAGAAAGAAGGTGTCCGCTCCTAAATAGATGTTGTATGAAATGAAAATGGATAGAAACCAAGTACTGTGCTCCTGCTCCTCGATTCCCCAGTGAGCAACCTCGCCCCGTTGGTCTCGCTGCGCCATCGTGGCTGCTAGAAGACAGGCAAAGAAGAGCTGCGGCCTGACGTCCTGGCAGAAGCACATACTAGTCTAGAACGTGCTATGTGATTCTGTGACACTTACGGTGAAGGGATGACTCATCCCTGACAGTTATAAACAAAAAGGGAAGCCAGCACTGTCTCCCGGAGACAGGGAGTGAAAAAAGTAATAATTAATACAGAGAGGAGGAACCAGACCTGTTCTGGGCCCTATTATGGCCACGTGAGAGGGAGGTCTGATCTCGGGCTGTTCCCTGGAAGCTGTCTTCCTTCCTAGCACCTCAATCAGTGCCTGGCGCTTCGCTTCGTGAGCATCCAATAAACAAACGTGGAATGGATGGATGAACAAATGATGCCTTCACTACTCTTCAGTAATCATGTGTGAAATCTGCTGTCTTTCAACCCGTATCCCACACATTTATCTGCAGTTGCTGTTTGCCTCTACTCTAAGAATAAAGCAGTGAGTAAGTGAGCATTTTGCTCCTAACTCGATCAGGGGAAAAGAATCTCAGGGAATCATAAGAGTATCCCATAATTCCCACTGTGAGTCACAGTGAATTCCTAAAGAGATTTCTCTTGTAGAATGCATTCTGCACAAATCTACAGAATCTGCAGAAGTTGGTATATTCACCATCAATCTTCTTGACAACATTAAGAGAATGAACAGAAAGGAGGTTGCTACCCTGCAAACACCAGAAGTGACCTCTTAGGTTTTATCTTTGATGTAAAATGACATTATCTTAAATGCCAAGAAGAAATTGTTCAATCACTGAAGAAGCCTGACCACTTCCTAAGAACACTGGCTCTTACTGGGGAAGACTCCTTAATCTATGGTTCATGGCACATCACGGAAACTCAGTTCTGGCCGAGGAGGAGTATATTAACTGATGGTTCAAACAGAAGACAGCCATATACTCAGGTAGGTCGCAGATGTCTTTGCTTTCTCTACAGTTCTGACCTCAGGTTCACATCACACAGAAAAGAAGTACACAACCGACGTGGCCTCGACCTCAATCCCTGTCCCTGTGTTCTATCTACCTTTACCATCCGTTCTCCTCCCCCGCCATTCTCACAGGACTGTTGAGAGATTTTTCCTGTTTGTTTTCACACAGGATGATTCCTCTTCATCTTTATATGGTTCCAAGAACGATCACTCTTACATGTCAATTACATATTAAGGAAAATACCTCTCTATCCTTGCTACATTATAGAAAATGCCTTGCTGAAGATATACTGAGTAGCCTCTGTGCAATCTGCCTGGCAGCTGTATTCAACAGTGATCCAAACATCCAGTACCATAGATACAGATAAAAGCAGGAATCTGGGGGCACCTGGGTGGCTCAGTCAGTCGAGCGCCTGACTCTTGTTTTTGCCTCAGGTCATGATCCCAGGGTTGTGGGACTGAGCCCCACATCAGGCTCTGTCCTGAGCTTGAAGCCTGCTTAAGACTCTCTCTCTCTCTCTCTGCCCCTCTCCCCTGCTCAGGCTTGCTCTCTCTCTCTCTCTCTCTCTCTCTAAAATAATAAGCAAACAATAGGAATTGGAAGCTTTATTGTCTTGTCACTACATTCATCAAAGCAGAGAGACAAAGTAGTAGCAAGAGGAAGAGAGAAGAAGGAAGGGAAACCTTTCACTTCTAACTTTGTAACTTTACCTTTTGTATTATTTACCTTTTAACAATTTCTTTCTCTTCTTTCATTACAGAAGTATTTCATAATGACTTATGAAGAACTTTGTCTCTAACTAGAGCAGGATAATAACTGTAAGTAAGCTGGAACCAGAGTGACTTAGGTTGGACAAGAGGAAGGAGTGCCAACATGGCTGTCAGGGAAAGGACTGGTAACTGACGGGGAGAGAAATTCTCTTCTCGAGGACACTGATTAGGACACCCAGGGAGGAGGGGACGGACGGATGGTGTGCCAGACACTGTGCTAAGTGCTTGACACACACCCTCTCATTTAGGCCTCACACCAGTCCTCAAAGACACGGACTGTCACCCCCACCCCCTTGCCAACGAGGGAACCAGCACAGCCACACAGTTAACTGACAAAGCCAGCAGGTAAATCCAGGTCCGACAGACTACAGAGAGCATGTTTAAGCAGTTACCGAAGGTCCACTGTGTGTCGGGAACCGTCCGGGCTGACGTTGGGGAAGTTCTGAAGGAAGGATAAGGGATGGACAAGGTGACTTTAGGGATCCTAACAATCCTAGTTCCTGGGTTAAAAAGTATATCCTACCAAGCAAAGGCTCTGCCGTGAGACAATCCTCAGGGACTCAACTGAGATGCCAAGGAAGGAAGTCAAAAAGAGTATTTTTAATAACCCCAACTGTCTGCTGACAGTACTTTCGGCCTCTGAGTCTCTGAAATCCCCACCCCAACCATCCTCGACTCAAAGTGAAACACGCAGAGCTCTTGGTGAAAACACAGAGGGAAGCCTCCGGGCCAAAGAAAGAGGTAGACGGGATCCTGGAAAACAGGTGAAAGAGGAAGATGAAGACTATAATCTCTGGCAGATTTTCTCCCTAAGAGCTAACCCCGGAAGGCCGCAAATTGAAGCGCTGGTGGTGATCTGAGAAAACACAGCCTCAGACTCAAGCCGTTCTTTTTCCTTTTTCAAGAGCATGGAAAAAAACCCAAAAGACCACAAAAAGCCAACCTGCCTCTAAACCACCCGTACCCTTACCAGGTAAATTAACCTGCAGTAGGTGTCTGCGGGTCTCTTGGCTGAGAGCCACACGTGTTGGATGGCTACGGCCCACTACATATGTCAGCGTGTGTAGGGGAAAGGCACGAGACAAGCTAAATAGGATGAGTACAGGCTCATAGTCTGGAAGGAGTTTATACTTCACATCTGCCTGAACCTCCGATACCCTTTATTAATGACACTTTAGTTCTCCTTTCTCTTTGCCCCATAAAATCATGGTTTCCTTACTGTAATTCTCTCTTGAGAGTATCATTCTCCCCCTCATACGTATTAACCCCAACTTTGGGTCTTTTGCCTTGGAATGGCCATTTTTTAACCTAATTCCACATACTATCTCCTAGTCCTAAAAGGTATCTTCTTGCCCTCAGGACCTTCACCCGGCTTTCTTTGTGACTTTTTACCAATTCACCGCTATTTTTCCACCTAAAGACATTCAGGAGAAGATATGGTGTCTAACCAAAGGGAAGCAACACACAACAAGTTGAGTTTTATAAGGCACCATCATAAACGCCAATGACTAGACAAAAATTTGAGAGAAGCTGATTTTCCAGCAACACTGTTTCGTAAATTTGGACGTTAAAATTTTGCTAGGAGCCTGGAGCCTGCTTCAGATTCCGTGTCTCTCTCTCTCTCTCTGTCCCTCCCCTGCTCACACTCTCTCTCTCAAAAATAAATAAACATTAAAAAAAAAAATTTTTAATAGATTATGCCCATTGCTAGCTGCTGGCTGAGGGTTATAAAGAGAAAACTTTATGACTCCAACTGGTTAGAGTTAAAAGTAGTGAGGAAAAAAAAAAAGGTCTACTTGCAACTCATTAGAGCTTGCCTAGAAACATTAGTCTACCTCAGTTCCCTGAAAGATACCCTACCAGACATCACCCTGAGCCAATGGCCATGTCAGCGTGTGGCAGTCTGGCTGCCAGGTGACAGGTACATTCATCCAAAGGGTGGGGACACACAGGCCAGCAGAATAACTGTCAGTTCTGTAAGTGCCACCGTAAGCGAAACGCCACAGCCAGGCTGCAGCAGTCCCGGCTCAGACTCAGAAAGTTGAATCATTTCAGCTCCTTTCTACTCCTTTTCTCATAGGTGTTCACAGGAAAAATACACACACACACTCCAGACTGAGGAAACTCTGAAGCAAACACCCACGTTCCACTGGACTTGTAAGAGAAGGTGGTAGTGTACGTGCCAGAGAGGGGGTAAGGGTGGGGAAGGGGAAGTCTGTACGTGGAGACAGATCCAGTGAGCATGGCGAATGGTGAAATACGTCGCCAACTGGAAAGGACTATGTTTTAACACTAAACGAGGTTACAGAAACTAACGGCTTGACTCTGTTCCTCTGCTGCTGAATTATGAACTGGGAATCTCAGGGGACCCAGAGCTACAAAGCTGGGAATACCAAACACTAAGGGGCCGCGTGGGTCAGCATATTCTGGAACAAACTAAAAACGGCTAATTTATGAGAGCTTTAAAGTACCATACTAGAAGAATGACCATTGTATACAAGGGTAGGGGGAAATTCTGCCTTGATAAATTGACAGTTGAAAATGAACATCTCATTTCCCCTAATTCAATCTTGGTTTCCTTGAGCTAAGTGCTTCCTTTCTTTATCACCCTCTGCAAAACCAAATGGAAGGGCTGTTTAGAGCTAACTCACTGGTCCCAAAAATAACCGGAGCTAAACAAAAGAAAAATCTTTTTCACTGGCACAAAAATCTTCAAGGTGGCTGTGAACTGCTCCCGGCAGCAAGCTCCCGGCACTGAGGCCCGTGAATTTAATGAAGACAGGAATCCGACCACAGCGGCGGAGCAGGCCGGAGCTCCACAAAGGCAACTAAGGCTTCTCTGAGGCACAGCATCAAGGGGTTCCAAACTTAGAACCGTTGGGGTCCGTTGCTATTTCTACATCAAAACCACTGGAGACGAAAGCAGATCCGGAGAAACACTGGCTAAGGAAGCCTCACAAACCACATGAAACAGAGCACAAGAGCCTAGAGAATTCCTCAAGACTGGTGAAGAATATTCCTCAAGAAAGAAAATCCGTATTTCTGTTGTGCAGAGAGAGAAGCTGATCTGGTGGCTCGACTTCCCAACCAAGTGACCTCCTCTGCCGGTACCTCAGTTGAGGTCTCAGCACACCGCGGGGGCGGGCAAGGGGGGCTCTTCTCAGGAAGATGAGTGCTCAGACGTGCACCTGGGGAACGGCTCTCACTTTCCTGTCCAGTGCTCGCTTGAAGTACTTCAATTCATGGCACAAAAATGAGCATTAAAAATTAAAGCCAATAAGATGAAGGGATCCAGAGAAATCAATCAAAGAACGTGCCTCTCCCGCACATGGCTTTACTCACATTCCCAGATTGTTTTTTAAAAGGCAAGAACAGGGGGGGCGCCTGGGTGGCTCAGTCGGTTAAGCATCCGACTTCAGCTCAGGTCACGATCTCAAGGGTTTGTGAGTTGAGCCCCACAACTGGCTTTGCGCTGACAGCTCAGAGCCTGGAACCTGCTTCGGATTCTGTGTCTCCCTCTCCCTCTGCCCCTCCCCTGCTCTCTCTCTCTCTCTCTCTCTCTCAAAAATAAACATTAAGAAAATAAATAAAAAAGAAGACAAGAACAGGAAGAGAATCACAGCCTGGCCGACAGCAGTTATACCAGCCATCTAACGGTATTTTTTAAGCTGCAGGTCATAATGTAGCACCTCACAACATCAAGTTTAGTAGGTTTCTGTCATCATTTTTGCTAGATGAAATCAAATAGAGGAGAAGATAACAGTGTGTTTTGCAAAAAGTAAAAGTATTCTTTCATGAAATTTTATGTCAATATGTATACATATATACACACACACACACCCACATATATGTACTAGGTCTTGATATAAAATGTTATTTCTTTTTTTTATTTTTTTTAATGTTTATTTATTTTAGAGACAGAGAGACAGAGCACAAGCTGGGGAGAGAGCTGGAGACAGAATCCGAAGCAGGCTGCAGGCTCTGATCTGTCAGCACAGAGCCAGATGCAGGGCTGGAACCCACGAACCACGAGATCATGACCTGAGCCGAAGTCGGACACCCAACTGACTAAGCCACCCAGGCGCCCCTAAAATGTTATTTCTTACGGTGAATGAAATCCTTCACGTATATTTTAAGTAATGTCTACACTCAATGTGAGGCTCAAACTCACAACCCTAAGATCAAGAGTAGCATCCTCTATTGACTGAGCCAGCCAGGTGACCCCAGTGAATGAGATTCTAAGAAATTCTGAGAAAGTCTGAAAACCACTGAGCCACTGGAACCTGAAAGAACCAGACCAGGCCAGTATATCACAGAAAGACTGTGTATGGCTCAAGTATTCGTGAACTGTGAAGAAGGTTCGCGGGTCAACTGAGCAGCCTCGGTCAATAAACAAGGATTACCGTCAGAGCTACCATCAGGGTCCTCCAAGAACCCTCTCGGCAACCCTGGAGCTAAGGATCGCGAGCTCTCCGTGTGAAAACAGAGGAAAGCCGCTGCCGAAACTCAGCTCAGAGAAAACGCTGGCTTGTGCACACAGCCCCTCTAGCATTTATCAAGATAAAAGAAATCTGGTCTCTGGAAGGAAATGAGATGACACTTTCTACTTCTGAAGTCTCAGAGGCCATGGTCACAACCAAAGGACTCATTCATTGACTAGAAGATCAGGCGTTTTAGAACAGGGGTAGGTAAGGTGGCTACGAGAAAGCAGCAGCAAATTTCCTAGTCCTGCTAGACTAGCCCTTCCTTTCCGGCACAGCTGACCAACGTGAAGAGACTCTCTGTTCTGAGCAGGTCTGCATTCTTTTAATCTTACCCACTCCTGACCCCTGACAGAGTCACCTTCTTTGCCGAGCCTCACTCGGTCTAATCAGTCAGCCCAGTCCTAGCTAGAGGGTAGCAGAGGAAGCCAGCACAAGAGCTGAGTCCTTCCTAAGTGGAGACAGGAATACCAGATAGTCAATATGATCTGTCGGAAGATGCTCCAAGAGGTGTAGCCCTCTCTCGGGAGTTCACTTCAAAAGAGAAGCAAAGACGTTCTTCAGATGACGGGATCTCCGTATCTCCTTACACTGAGCCAGACCTGCTCTCAGGTTCCCGAGTTCCTTAGAAAGTAGGAGACGTGGCCTGTCCCACTCAGTACATAATGGCCAGGTCTACGGAAAAACTCACAAGATTCTTCACTTGGCCTCGGCTCTAATAAGAGCGTGAATAATCTATTACCTTATCGTTCCTTTTAGAAAGGGATTCTGGCAACACCTTCCAGCTGAGAAATGAAAAAGGATTTCTAGCCCTGACCATGGTTATTCTGTGAAAGCCTGAGGTGCAAGTAGCCCATTCCTTCTGTGGCAGAAAAGGAGACAGGGGGGCAAGGAGAAAAGTACATTGTGCAGGGGCTTGCAGCAGGGTAGCAGAGGCAGGGATGGGCACTGCTGTGGCCTTGGCTTTCAACTTCCCAAGTTATGTGCTCTATTGGCTGATGCTCAGAGCCCAGACTATAGAGGGCCAAACTACTTTCTGAGAGAGCTCAACTACAGGAAAAGCCGGGGTGTGTGTGTGTGTGTGTGTGTGTGTGTGTGTGTGTGCGCGCGCGCGCGCGCGCGCCACTGAAGGAATACGAGACGGGTACCTGTAAGAGGGCATGGTGCATCGTCACCTCCAGTTCGGCTAAAACATGGGCAGCGTCCTCACCGTCCTCTTGGACCTCCAGGTCCTCCTCGGGGATGGTCTCCCAGTTGCCCTGGTGAGCAACCAGCGTGTGCACTAGTTCGTACTGGCCCGGGAGTGCCAGGCTGACCCGAGTCTGAGTCCCGTAGGTGAAGCGGAGGCGCCGAAGCTTACAGTTCTCCTCGCTGCCCAGCCTGGCGGGAAGCACCCGCACCCCCAGCAGCAGGTTCAACAGCTGACACTTGACATTACAGTCCTGGCCGAGGATCAAGATGCAGGGCAGGCAGTCCACAATCTGCTGGAGGTACTTCTCTTCCTTAGCTGGAAAGGCAATGCAGCTCAGCTGGCCTGGTTGGGGAGGGGGAGGGTGAGAAGGAGAGTACAGAGACACAGTGAGGAGGGGTAGACAGAGACTCGCACAGAGACCCAGTCAGGACGGCCGGACCCTAGGGAAGAAGTATCTCAGAAGCCCTTGGTTGGACAAGACATCAGGAAAACATCTCAATCAGAACAGGCTCCTCAAATATCAAACAGAAGTCCCCTCCGTGGTTTGTCCCCAGAGCAGGCATCTCTACCTAGAAAGGTGGCAGTGACCCGATCCCTTCCCCTTCCTTTTACATCCAGTGGAGGGTCAAGGAGTATACAAGGACTCAACCACAATCACAAGATCACTGACATGACAGAGCCAGAAAGGATTACACTAATCAGGATGGGAACCCAAGGAGAAACTGTACCTGAACATGTGAAAATGAAAACCTTTGTGACAGAAGACCGAACACTTGAACGTAAGGCCCTTTTAAATGTCTCCACCATCTGCAGTGTTAGCTTATCTTCCTCATTTATGACATATTTTATAACTAAATGTGTGAGCTAATCTTTACATATACATATATCAAAATGCAATGTTATTCAAGTTTGCCGAAGCTCCAGAATCTTTTCCAGTTCGTCTCTCTGATGGCGGGTGACGGCATCCCAGCTGCCAAGTCATCTGTTCTCTCAAAATTTCGGGTGCTCAGTTAAGATCAATATCGCCTGACCAAATCACATTCCTTCGGTTTATGGATGGCGAGACTTCGGTTTATGTTCCTAAAGTATGAGAGACCTCTGCCTGGGAAAAGGAACCAGAAATTCATCGACCTGAAACACTCAGACTCTGAATGCAATCATTCCAGACTCGGGTGCCGGTGCCCGCTCCTGCCTAGGATTCAGGCAGCCCCTGCGTTTGTTCAGAAAGGCCCGGACCCTGGGTTCTTAGGCTGTAAGAAGGCTGGTCTCTGGACAGCCACACACACCTTCACTGAAATGTTGTATGGTACCAGCTGAAAGGGATTCGCTTCAGTCATCTCACCATGAGCTGTTGAACCATCCATGAGCTGTTTACTTTGTTCATGTAAGGGAGGTCTAATTTGTTTAAGAAGCACTTCTACTTCGGAATGTACCTGTCCCATTACAAATCCTCAAACCTCCTTCTCTTCCACAAATGGCACCACCAAAAGGTTTCAAGAAGTCTGCTTTTACCCAGACCCCTCTGTGTGTCTCATTAGGCCCCTCCTTTCATGCGTGTCTCTAAGACCAGCACCTGCTGGACTGACTGTAAGTCCAGCCTGCACGTGTACATCAGCAACACGGGACTCCGAGACAGGGAAATCTACTCTCCTGGGAAAGAGCTGGGTTGCTTTGAGAAAAAAGGAGTGGTGACAGAGTGCCTAATTGTGTGCAAGGTATTTACCAAGCACAAGAGTAACATACCAGCAAGGGGTCTAGTCTTTTTGATCCACAATCTAAAAGCAAGGGGAAGGGGGGCCTGGCTGGCTCAGTCGGTAGAGCATGTGACTCTTGATCTTGGGGTTGTGAGTCTGAACCCCATGCTGGTGTAGAGATTACCTAAAAATAAAAAGGAAAGGAAAGGAAAGGAAAGGAGAAAGGGGAGAGGAAAGAGGGGAAAGGGGAGAAGAGAGGACAGAAGGGGAAAGGAGGAGAGAGGAGAGGAGGGAGGGGAGGAGAGAGGAAGAGAGAGGAGGGAAAAGGAGGGGAGGGGAGACGAGAGGAGGGGAAGGGAGGGGAGAAGAGGGGAGAAGAGGGGGAGAGGAGGGGAGAGGAAGGGAGAGGTGGGGAGAGAAAGGGAGAGGAGAGGAGGGGGCCTTGGTCAATTGTTTGTGTGACCACCTAGCAAGTAGCAATGGGCTAGTCCTGAGTCCCTTCCTATCTTGTTTTATCTAAACAACACTTATCATGGTCAATTCTAGTTATCTGTTTATAGTGATCATAAGCAGGAAGGGCCATATTCTTCTCTGTATCCTCAACACCCAGCACAGTGACTGACTCCTCGTTAAGTACTCTGGCTTATGCACTTGCTTGCTCGGTGTAAGAATCTATTTATTGTGGGAGAATTATCTTCAGAAAGCTGTAAGCAGCTCCAGCAAGTACTCAGAAAAGTCTAGTACCATGGTGAATAGTTTAGGGGCAACTGTTATTCCTAAAAACCTTCATGTCAACATGGAGACTGGACCTGGACAACAGAATAAGGCCGACCCGTTCACCTCACAGAATTTAGCTCCAGTGGTGTCCGTCTGAGCCGTGAGAAGGATAGATTCGCCAGCTAGAGTCCCTCTCACCCACACTTTCTATCCCTTCCTCTTTCCCAAGTGCTGCTCGGATTCATAGATAGGTGTCCAGGTGAAAGTCCACACCGACAACCTTCGTAACTCCTACAACAAAAGTTGACACATAATAAAAAAAAAAATAAACCTAAATGAGCGTGGAGAGTGGATAAAACCAACCAAATGGCTGAACTAAAACCAACTCATCACTTTTCAGGACCAGAGGGAGAGATCACAAAACCTCTGAGACAAAGGGCCAACTATAGGAGAGCCAGTAAAACATGCTCCATCAGCCAAAACCACAGGAGACACACCCCGTTAATCATCTGACCCAAATTATCACCCTCCTCCCCAATCTCTGTAGTGACACAAACAGCCACCACAAATAAACCAGCTAGGGTCAAACCACCATAGACCACTGCAGTGGGAGAGGGGGCTGGTGCTGAGCCCAGTTCTAATATGTGTTTCCAGGCACTCTGCTGGGCTCTCCGTGCAACTAGTGGACTGAAGAAAAATCTTCCATGTGGGTCTCGCCATCTGTTTTTCAACGCGTCACTATTCAAGCCCTTTGCTTCTGCCACTACTCTAGCTTTTTCATTGATCGCTGACACAGGTGTACCACATTTGAACAAGGGCACGGACAGAAACAAAGTCAACCCTAGATCATTTCACAACCCGCCTCTCTCGGCAAAGGGCTCCGGAGGGAGGAGTGTATCCCAGGCTCCGCCGCTCACTAGCTCGGTGACTTTGGCAATTCACTTGAGTTTCCTCGGCCTTGGATATCTCATCTGTGAACTCAAAGAGCCGCATGACATCATCTCCAACATCCTTTCCAGCTCCAAAAATTCCAGGGCGCCATCAGGTTTTAACGGGTCAAAGAAGACCCACTGAGGGGGATGGGTGGTTGGTCTGGTTGTTTTATCTGTGAATTGAATCAGGCAAGCTCTCCCTGGACTAAGATAACTGCAGATCAAAAAGTTGACTAAACTAGCCAGGGGTTCCGAGGATCTATGGAGAGTGCATTTTTAGCAGCGAAGGAAGGAGGAAGAAAACCGGCTTCAGAGCGGGAGCAGCTGTCTCACTGACACTTAAAGGACTTCTGAGTTAATCGGGTTCTCTTTTGTAATTAATATAACAGCATCTGCATATGGGGCTGCCAGAAGGGACCAGCAGGACTTCTCAGCGGGAGCACATTAACCCTGCCAACGCTAGCTGCAGGCAAATTCGAATCAAATTGTCTTAAGTGCAAGCCAAGGCTCTTACTTCTTTTCTCGATGCCTCTTAAATACAGATCGTCTTGGTTAGGGTTCCTTCTAAACACAGGTTTCCACCTGGAAGGAGGACAAGGAGAGGACCTACAGTAGCAACCCATTTGGTTTATTTGTTTGCGACAGTGAATGGGGAGCAAAACAGACCACCCCAAAATATGCCTCTCTGGCATTTATTTTAAGCCGGCTATTTAAAAATAAACAGCAGACACAGGTGAAGCTCTCTGAAAACTGAGTACAAGTTACCCTTTTGTAAGAAACATTTACATTTACAGCCGTAGGAGGGAAATCTCCATTCGCAAGGGCGGCTCCCTCTCTGTACCAGGAAGACAGAGATGAGTCTACATCTCTAGAAACTCTTATCTTAATGCAGAACAAACGTTTACCCCGTTCACAGTGCTTCTCTCGGTGACCTCCCAGGACGGACTCCCCGCCCCCAACGTCTTTTGTCTGTAGCTGGAGATGATGTTTAGGGTGGTGGCGTGGGCCTTTTTGGAGAGTTTTTCCTTGCTCCCTCCCACGTACATGGGAGGTATACACGTTATACACGGTATACACGGGAGGTATACACATTTAAGGTGTTTGCTCTTCTCCTGTTTATGTGTCTTTTTATCTCAGGGGTGTCTCGGCCAAGAACCCACTAGAGCAGAGGAAAAATTACTTTCCTCCCCCACAGTAACACTTACTAAGCCCTTTCTAAGTACATCTCTTTATTTACTTCATCATGTTTAATGCCCACAATTCTACCAGACAAGGACCATTATTATCCCCATTTATAGATGAGGAACCAGTAGCGTAAAAAACAAAACAAAACAGAGCCCACGTTTCTCCATTTATCTAAGCAGACGAGAGATGGTACACAGGACGGTCCAGGAGCTGGACCTACGTCTCAGGGGGTCAGCTCAACACCTGGTAATAGACAGTGACCTTGACGGATGGTGGAATATGCCATCCCCAAATGTGCCACTTTGACATAAGGGTGTTTTGAGCTCAAGGCATTTGACACACGGCACTATAAGAAGGGCGCTGTGACCTCCCCTTTTTCTTCCTGAAAGCAGGAGATAAAACCCCCATCTGGAGGATGAACTCGCTATACCAGAAGGAAAGCAACGTTCTTATCACCAGAGACCTGGAGTCAAGGCCAAGAAAAATTGGTACAAATAAGCCTTGTTAGCCTAACCCTTATCTACCACTAACTGCTCTAGCCCGAGCTCCTCTGCCTTGTCACGTTTTCATAATTTACTTCTTTTTGTCCAATTCAGTCTATATATGCTCAGCTCTGTTTCTTTGGCCCTTCAGCTCTTGTGGGGACTCTCATGTACATGGAAAATGTAATAAAATGTGTGCGTTTTTCTCTTGTGTACCCATCAAACATCGGTTTAATTCCTAGGCCTGGCTGAAGACTCCAGAAAGACAGAGGAGAAATTTTTCCTCCCCCAGACCCACTACATTTTTCCCAATTTGGGGCCAAACACAATTTGGTGATTGCAGGACCCCGATTTAAAGAGGACTGACAGAGTCTCTCTGAAAACTGCCCCAAATCAGGAGGAATAAATAAAGCCCGTGGGGGAAAAACAACAGTAACAACGCAGTGTTACCACTAGCTGGTACACGCTTTTAAAGAGAGTTGTTATTATGCCGGAGGTCTCTAGAGCCCCTTTTCTAAAAGAAAAGGTAGGTGCTTTTCAGAAAAATTTGTCATGCTCCTCTTATCCGTTTGGATTATTATCCTTTATGTTTCAGTTTTGGACGATGATAAAAAGGGAGAACTGGAGGGAAGAAATGCTAATGACCTTTTTACGTCTCTAGTGACCCATTAGGAGAGACACTTTATTTGAATTGTTTTTGGAGTAATGGCAAGGGATCTAGGTCAATACTCGCTCCTTGCCTGTCTTCCATTCCCATCACTAATATACATACACTCAAGAGGTTAGCGAAGGCCAGGGAAAGGGGCAGTCCATGGCCAAGGTAGGGAAGGCACTACATGGAGGAGGCGAAATGGGCTCTACCTTCACCTTATATTATTGCAACTCACAATTGCAATACTATAATCGCCACCAAGGTTGCAATTGGCGGGGTTGGCGGGGCTTTAGAGTGAATTCAGGTCTCAATAGTTACTACTGCAATCCTTGCTCCTGGTACCCAAGGATCTCCCTCCGCTGGGTAAAGTGTTTTTACCTCACTTTCAGCATCGAACTTACAGTCGTCTCCAAAAGTGAATGACATACACGGGATTTTATGGGAGGATTTAATAACCTGCTGAGGCAATCAGTGGATCCAAATCTGCATTTCCACAAACAAGCAGTGAGGCGTTTTTATTTCTTAGGAACTGCGAGTGCCAAGAGCAAAGGACAAATGCTAAGTTGAGAAATGAATGTTATACAGTTTTCCACTACCATAAATTCTAGTACAAGCGCCAAGGTATTGGGCTACAAAAATCCCAGGAGCGGAGAGAAAGAATTCTGTCATGACACATTCATTTATCACTCCCAAACAAGCTCTGACCTTCAGTTCAATTTAAAGGATTCTGAATTACAGAGGAGACATTAGGAACACAGGAGAATTTAAGGAAAACGTACGCCTAGGTAGTCTGGTCTCAGAATCTTCAAGACCAAACGGCACAAGTACATTGAGGCTGGAGAAAATGGTTTTTGGAGATGAGAGACTGAAATGTTCTCGAGCAGCCAAAGCTCTTGTTGAAAGCTGAAAAGTCAGGCTGGCAGAAACGTCAGTAAGTTATCCTACCTAGAGACCACGTTGAGGTCTCTCTGACAAGATTTTTTCTTTTTTTTTTTTTTTCATGTTTGTTTATTTTTGAGTACATGACCAGGGGAGGGGCAGAGAGAGGTGGAGACAGCATCCAAAGCAGGCTCCAGGCTCCAACCTGTCAGCAGAGAGCCGGATGTGGGTCTTGAGCTCATGAGCCATGAGATCATGACCTGAGCCAAAGTCGGACAGTTAACTGACTGAGCCACCCAGGTGTCACTCTAACCACTTTTAAGAAGAAGATTGTCCTGGCACCTGGGAAGAGGGAGATGGCATCCCCCCAGAAGCTTATATTCCCTGGGAGCTGTGAAATGAAGAGCCCACACTTAGCAGCCTGCTGACAAGTTTCCCTCTGGGCAAAACTGCTCCTGAGGCTGTCACCCTGCGGAGGGAAGGGACAGGCAGCAGGCAGCTAAAGCTGTAATTTATGGGATGCAGAGATGGAAGCAGTTCCTCCAAGGAGGCCAACCCCAAACTTCACAGAGGGCTTAGCTTCTGTCATTTGGGAGCCAGCCTCCCACACCTAGTAATCATCAAGAATGAGTCCATGGTGGGAATGAGTCAAAAGGACACAGGAACCAGCTCAAAGGGAAGGGGGGGGGGGGGGGGGGGGGGGGGGGGGGGGGGGGCGGGGTTCACTGACCAAATCAAGGTCAATTAGGCATAAAAAAAATCTCTTAAATGATAAGAGATCATAATCTATTGAAAAAAAAAAATCCCAAGTCCAAGTCCACACTGATGTAAACAGCTAAGCAAAAAAAGAAAAGGAAAACTCTCCCTTACTACAAGAATACCAACTACAAAATACAGAAGGGATGATGGCCAGAAGGGATGACGGCTGTGAAAACCACACACACACACACACACACACACACACACACACACACCAGCACCGAGGCAGGAGGGAGCTGTCAGTGCATGCTAAGGTCCGGTGGAGGGAGGTGTTTTCAGAAACAAGATTCTCAGTGAAATCTTAGAACACCTCCCGCAAAAGACTAACCAACTGCAAAGGGGAAAAAAAAAATGGTGACTTTAAGGTGGAAAGACCCAGAGGACACCAACATGACCAGTAACCAAGCTTAACATCTCCAGATATGGGGGGCTGACATCAGGTACCCCTGACGCGATGCACATTCCATCGTTTCCACACCCCGTCCTGCTAAAAGCTCAGGACCAGAGTCTAGTCATGAGGACAAAACAGATCCTGGTTGAGGGTCATCCTATAGAATATAAAACCTACTCTTTAAACTTGTCGACATAAATGCCAAGGAAAGGTCGAGGAACTGTTCCACGTTGAGGGAGTCTCAAGGGACATGACAACTAATGCAATACGTGTTCCTGGATAGGATCCTGAATCAGAAACAAAAAGCGTGGTTCTTGGGACAGTTGGCAAACCGCGGGCGAGGTCTGAGCGCTGGATGGTAGCGCTGAGTCAGTTAACTTCCTGACTTGAGGAGTTACACGCTAAGCACGTCCTTGGCTGGGAGAACGGCACACTGGAGTGTTAGAGCAGAGAAAACAACCTGTCTACAGTTTGCTTTCAAAAGGTTCAGACAAAGAGTAGATACAATAGAGAAAGAGAGTGAGGGAGAAAGAGAACATGAGCAAACACAAAAGCAATACTTTAACAACTGGGGAATCTGCACAAAGTGGGTACAAGAAGCTCTTTGTACTGTTCCGGCAACATTTATGTAAATTTAAAATTATTTCAAAGTAATTTTGTTTAAATGGGCCAGAAGGATACCTAGCGAACTGTATCCAGCTCTGGATCTCACAGGAAGGAGATGGAGAGACAGAATTTTACCAGAAAAACAACAACAACAGCAACAACAACCACCCAATAGGCAAAACACACACACACACACACACACACACACAGACACACACATCAAATACAGAAATAACAGAATTGAAGCAGTAACAGTTTTTTCACTATCCCTTACTTTTGCCCTGAGTCAGGGGAGTTCAAGGCATTAATCTAAGAAAGCTGTGCAGGATCAGATTTAGAACTGAAATCCTCAAGACTAAGCAGTACCGACAAAGACGCTCCAGGATAGGACACACCTCTGAAAGTTACGGGTAACCATCCAGTTCACTGAACAAGAGCCGCACAAAGAGGCATGACCTTGCACTGCCTGCAGGGGTCCCTTCTGATTGCTCGGCAGTAGGGACCACCTCTCCACCTCTTCTGGAGTACAGGTGTCCTTCTTCTGTAACCACTTGTGTCCCACAGTTACAAACTCTCTTCCAAGTTTGAGCCACAGAACCACTCCATTTCTGCCCACGGAACGAGAGGCAGCCGAGCAGGCCAGTTTCTCAATCAGGAGAGACGGAGATCCCCCAGTGGGGTGTTGTATGCTGAAAGAATAAGAATGTCTTCTCTCCTCCTGGCCGGTCTCCCTCCCCACACATTCCTCCTCACCCTTGCATATCTCCAAAATATTAAAAGTTAAGGCTAGGGTATGCTGTACAGAATATTCTTCAAAAAATCAACTCCATATTGGTTCAGATACTGTCCCTCTAATTTAAATGAAGAGTGAGCTTTTATTCAAATTAGTCTTGAATCTAGCTGCATTTATGACAGGGCCTTAGTCTTTGCTCTGGAAAGTTTGGCTTGATTTAAAAACAAACAAACAGGGGCGCCTGGGTGGCGCAGTCGGTTAAGCGTCCGACTTCAGCCAGGTCACGATCTCGCGGTCTGTGAGTTCGAGCCCCGCGTCAGGCTCTGGGCCGATGGCTCGGAGCCTGGAGCCTGTTTCCGATTCTGTGTCTCCCTCTCTCTCTGCCCCTCCCCCGTTCATGCTCTGTCTCTCTCTGTCCCAAAAATAAATTAAAAAACGTTGAAAAAAAATAAAAACAAACAAACAAAAAAAAAAAACCCCTGAGAAATGTAATTCTCTCCCCATATATAGAATGGAAAGGGTAAAAAACACTAAGCTATAAAATATGTCCAGCATAAATAAATAAGGCACTAAAGTTCTTAATCTGATGAAGCTGAAGTTGGACTGTTTTGTTCTTTTTCTTTACATTTGAACAAAGAAAAGGGATAAAAGCACCTTTAAAAAAGAAGTGAGGGGCACCTGGGTGGCTCAGTCAGTTGAGCGTCCAACTTTGGCTCGGGTCATGATCTCATGGTTCGTGAGTTCCAGCCGTGCATCCGGCTCTGTGCTGTCAGAGCCAGCTTTGGATCCTCTATCCCGCTCCTCGCTCTGTGCCCCTCCCAGCTTGCGCTCTCTCTCTCAAAAAGTAAGTAAAACATTAAAAAATAAAAAGAGGTGGGGCACCTGGGTGGCTCATTCGGTTAAGCGTCCGACTTCAGCTCAGGTCATGATCTCACGGTTCGTGAGTTCGAGCCCTGCATCGGGTTGTGTGCTGACAGCTCAGAGCCTGGAGCCTGCTTCGGATTCTGTGTCTCCCCCTCTCTCTGCCCCTCCCCTGCTCACGTTCTGTCTCTGTCTCCTCAAAAATAAATTTAAAAATTGGGATGAGCACCGGGTATCGTATGGAAACCAATCTGACAATAAATTTCATAAATTAAAATAAATAAATAAATAAACAAACAAACAAATAAATAAAAAATAATAAATAAAGCAAGTGTGTTTTGTGTGTGTGTGTTTAATCAAAAGCTGTTATGGGTACATAACCTATCATCATTCCTCAGGACAGCTCTGAGGCATGACTAGTTAGACAAGTGAAAAGCAAAACAATCCTCAAGTCCTATTTCCCATCTTCCTGCCCAGCGAACACCACCCCAGGGAACGGAAGCACGTTACAAAGCCCAACTCCAAAGAGAGTTGTGGTCTAAAGCTTCCCACAGCGCATGGCACAAGGCCGGGGAGTCGGTCCAAACCATTCACGCCACCTGCTAAAGAGGACACAAAAAGGCACCACACGTGATGGGCACTTCAGCCAGGGGCCCACAGGCCATACTAATGAGTCCCCATGCTCTGACCAACTTTCCCTCAGAGAGTTTGGGTTTGGACTTGGGAGTACCATCTAGAAGGGGACTTTCCCAGAGAGGCTGACTGATGGCTCTAAGCAAGGGGCACATATCTCCACCGCTGCTACATCGATTCTCCTTTTGGCAAAGAATTAAATCAATTTTCAAGCATCGGGTGGCCTATACTTAGACTAGAAATCCTTCAGGGGACTCCGGTCAGACCTCTGAGAGAATCCAGAAAGAAAAACTGCATCTTCCACATGGACTCACCCTCTGTACCCTTGCTAGGAACAACACCATCAGACTCCCTGGACCACAGAAGAAGCAGAAGTCTTCATCCTTAGAGATGAACTATTTTCCTATGAGACGTTAAGGAGCAAGTTCCCCTTAGGTCTTGACACATGTGGAGAGAACCTCATGTATCCACGTACCTCGTATTCTTCACGCTGGCTTCCCTCTGAGGAAGTCTGAGAAAAGATATGAAGGCAAAAGACGCTCTAACGATAACTTTCGCCAATGCACTGGTTTTTTTTTTTGTTGTTGTTGTTGTTGTTTTAAGTAGGCTTCATGCCCAGCGCAGAGCCTAATGTGGAGCTTGAACTCACGACCCTGAGATCAAGACCTGAGCTGGGATCAAAAGTCAGACGCTCAACCGACTGAGCCACCCAGGCGCCCCAATGCATTCTGCTTTTGAGCCACACAAACAACACAATTATAATTACTCCATCAAAGGCAGGTCGGGGCTAATTATCCTGAACTCTGTCAGAATTAGCAAAGCATCTCAACTCCTTTTTCTGTCAATGTCGTTTAATCTTACAACTTCCCATACGCCTTAGCCCAAGCCCTCACAGACAGCTAATAGTTAAGTAGGTAACCAATTTGTAGAAAATCCTCTGGAGGGAACTCGAGGAAACACTAATCCCTCCTTGCATAACGTCAACTTGAAACAGCATCAATTAGTGGGTCTGTGGTTCACCATTGTATGTCCTGTGCCCAGTACTGAGTCAGGCGTTAATAAAGATTTGTTGAGTGAATGAATATTGAGGATTTACTTCCCTTATCATGGTGAAGCTCTGGCCTACTGGGACTGTATGCAACTCCATCTTTGGGGCATGAAAATCATTTGAGTATCAGCACAGAATGCAACCTAGCCTCATCAGTCATGTCTCAAACGCATCATTGTTCTTTTCTAGGGGCCCGGCTAGTAAAATGTGGGCAAATCGACAAAAATCCCTGTCTTTCATGGGGGGTGGGGAGGGTGTGGGAAATGCCCTTCTGAAGTGGAAAAAGCAGCATTCCAATATCTACCATCCGGGGAAATATTTAACAGGTATTTATCTGCCTGTTATATATAAAGCATTATGGCGGGCTTTGCAGGGGGTATAAACATGAATAAAACACAGTCTTTACCCCCCAATCTAGTAAACGGGATAAAACAAAGATACCTGTAGCAATCCCAGAAGCAAACAAAACATGTTCTGTATGTCCAGAGCCTACAGGAATTGAGCAACAGGTACAAGGGGAAATTCATATTCCCCTTTACTTCGACAACATATGTTTTGAGGTTTTATTTTCAAAAGATTGTTTTTGAGAAGTACATTTAATGCAGGAAGTGAGACAGAGAATAAAAGCATTAAGAAAGAGGAGGTGCTGGGAAAGCAGACAGAGCAAAACAAAATTTAAAGACCAGAATGGATTTTTGTTTAAATCCATGCTTTCTTTAAAAACCACTTGCAGGGCGCTTGGGTGGCTCAGTCAGTTGGGCGTCCGACTGGTCCGACAGGTCATGATCTCGAGGTTCACGAGTTGGAGCCCCGCATCGGGCTCTGTGCTGACAGCTCAGAGCCTGGAGCCTGATTCGGATTCTGAGTCTCCCTCCCTCTCTGCACCAGCAACCCGCCCCCCCCCCCACCCGCCTTGCTCATGCACGCTCTCTCTCTCTCTCAAAAATACATAAACATTAAAAAACCACTTGCAAGGCTGAAGAGCTAAGTATACTGAAATCAGTAATGACAGTTAAGACTAAACTACACATATTGCAAATCGTGAAGGTAATCATGTCTTTTCTTTTAAAGGCAGGCAGAATTATCCGACCCTTTCTAATAGTGAGCTGCCCTGTGCCATGGGAAACAGATTACCCTAGGAAAGGAAGCTTAGGAAGGGAAAGGCTGTAAAGGGAAAAGGTGCAAAGAGTTATTACTGTGTTTGGGAGAAGCCACTTCTTCCCAGGCTCCCCCCAGGGAACCGGAGGTAGCAAAATCAGCAAACTGGAGCCTGGGACCCTAAATGTCAGGGACTGGAAACTGGAATACGAGGCTAGAGGAGGTAGGGTCACATTACACTCAATTCAATCAGATAAAGTCTCCCACTGAAGTCAATTATAGCTCCATGGCAAGCTACGGAGCCTGGGTTATGACTCATGTAGAACAAAATCTCTCCACTGCCAGGGTGCATTTTATATTCTCACGGGCAGGTCGGAAGAGTAAGGGACGAGTCACAGAAGCAGAACTGACTGGGAGTGTAGGTAGAGACGCGGGGTTGAATCCGGCTCCAGCTCAAACTACATACGTACACACAAACAGCCGTGTAGATTTAACACGAACCATATGACTGTGCTAAGTGCTTTAGAGTATTTATCTCTAGTTGTCACAACAACTTTGGGAGGTAGACATGACCACTCCCATTTTATGTATGTATTTGTACGAATTCACCCCTTTAGAGGGTATAATTCAGTATTTTTAGCATATTCACAAAGCTGTGCACCCATCACCACTATCTAGTTCCAGAACATTTTCATTCTTCAAAAACAAATCCCATACCCGTTAGCAGTCACTCAATCCTCCTCTCTCCTCACCCACTGGCAATCACACTATACTTCCCATCTTTACAGACTGGCCTATTCTGGGCATTTCCCATAGATGGACTCATACAATAGACAGCATTTTATATCACTACCATTTTACATATGAAGAAACCAAGACTCAAAGCCCAAGTCACACAGTGAATCGGAGGCTGAACTACAATAGGAAACCAGGTCTGATGGAAATGCTGGTACCTGCTTCTCGACCACTATGTGATGCCTCCATATAGGAAGAAACTTGTGAGAGAAAGTGAAAGTTTTCATTACACTTGGGCTAATAAAAGTAATAAGAACCACAATTACAACACCATGTCTGCTGAGGATGTACTGAAAAGCTGAGGCAGCTCTTCTAAAACAGACCAGGGAAAACTACTGGAAAGCACACCCCTGTCCCCGTCTCTCACTGTTTCACCCCACAACCCGACTTCTCCCCGCCGCTCAGCCCCACGAAGGAGGCAGCCACATGAAACTAGGCTATAAGGAATCTCCTCTCGCCCAATTTTCTGTCTCTTTCCCAGATGTCACTCTGCCACTTGAACTTTATTACCTATACCAACTTCTGTCTAAGGAGTCCAAGAAAAATGTCTATTTCAAATAAATACGTAGTGCTTTTCCTCTTCTTTTAAATACTGGCAGCCAGTTTATACTAGGTGTGAAAAAAAGAGGGAGAAGAATGTTGAAGAAACTAAGCTGTTTGCTAACCAAAGGCAAAGAGCTATAAAAATCTAAGAACTGGGGGGCGCCTGGGTGGCTCAGCCAGTTAAGCGTCCGACTTCAGCTCAGGTCACGATCTTGTGGTTCATGGGTTCGAGGCCCATATCAGGCTCCGTGCTGACAGCCCAGAGCCTGGAGCCTGCTTCGGATCCTGCGACTCCCTCTCTCTCTCTGCTCCTCTCCCGCTTGCGCTCTCTCTCTCTTGAGAATGAATAAACGTTAAAAAAAAATTTTTTTTAAATCTAAGAATTGTAACTCACATAAAATGCCTATAATCCAGCCATACCTTACCTTTGTGCCATTTTTCTGCTTTGGGCGTTGCATATGTATATGGCTGAAGATAGGCTGTACCTTTCTAGAGGACTGACTTCAGGACTCCTAGCTCTTTTCATCCCTCATCCAGCATAAACAAATAACAGGTGCACCGTAATGATAATAATTACAATTCTTTTTTTTCTTTCTCAGGAGAAAAGTATAGAAGGGAAAGACTGATTCCCACTAACCTAAGGCCAATGCCAATATCTTTATCTGATTCTTTGTTCCCCAGGTACTTAAATGTTTATTGAATAATAATTGAATAATATTACTGTGGAACACATACACAGCAAGGTGCCAGGCACTGTTCTAAACACAACTATTAACATATATTAACTCCCAACAAGCCTAGAGGTAAGTACTAAATGTTTATTGAATAATAACAGCTAATACTTACACAACACCTTATAAGGCACCGTTCTGAACACGTGCATTAACTCCCAACAACCCTAGAGGCGAGCACCGCTGTTGTAACCAGCGGCTCCAACAACGAGGAAACTGACACAGCACAGCGGTGATGCGGAAGCAGGACTGGAGGAATGCGGCACAGAAGAGGGCATTCCAACCAGACACATTTGAGTCATTCCAATTTCTTAAAATTCATACCTCTATGATATGTTGCAACAGCGAAGCACTCTTTGGATCACAAAACACGAACAATTTCCCCCTGCTACTTTGTGACACTCCATTCTGCCTTTTTTCAAAGAAGTTCTCAAAGCCTTCATGTCGTTACTTCTAAAGCCTCTGACAGAGGAAAGTCAACAGATAAAAGGACTCTCATCCCCTAGACTTAAGTGAAAAGAAGGCCAATGATTTGGGCAGCAGGGGAGGAATGGAATCAAAGAAATTTCACTTGCAATTCTGTTTGCTCTGTATGGGCCAAGCTATTCCTATTTTAAGAGTTCAATCCCACCTACGTTTTAGCTTCTGAAATATCATGTCCATTACATAACCCTCTAACCTTCCACCCCCCCAATAAATACAAAACTGTCAAAATTAATAAGAAAGCAGTATTTTGGCATTCTTCCCATCTCCTCTGTGATTTAAAAGTGAAATAATAAAAATTTAGAGTTACTAGATGATCTTCAGTTGCTCAAATACAACACTACATCCTAACTAAAAGCACACTTCCACTCTGAAATGATGATTAAAACCTTCCAGAGATTTGTTAAGTTACAAATTGAGTGTTCCTTTCACTCATGTGTGGAATTTAAGAAACAAACAAACAAACAAAAAATAAACAAAAAAAAAAAAAAAGAGAGAGAGAGAGAGAGAGAGAGAGAGAGAGAGAGAGAGAAACAGAATTGGTGGTTGCCAGAGGGGAGGGGGGTGGAGGGATGGGTGAAATAAAGTAAAAAAAAAAAAAAAAAAAAAACGTTCAGTGTTCCTTCTCTTGATATTCCAAGTTCCTATTCAGAAACCAACATTCACAAAAGAAAGTTGAGACAGTCTCTGAGTGGACTTGACCTTGTAACGATAGCCCGTAAAAGGAGGACACAAGAGGTAGTTGTCTTTTTAAGGAGTAAGGTTTTAAGTCTACTTTCTAACACAATTACCTAAACAACTGGGAAAATGGCCATTCCCAAAACATACAGAGTTAGGCGCCACCTCACTGATCTTCCCTGATGCTCATTTTCACCTCCAACGATAAAACTCTCCATAGGGATGGGAATGGGAGCACTTTCTGGAACAAAACCTAACTGTTCCCAGTCCAGTCATCTGCACCCTACCCTGGTTTTTGTTTCAGATGAATAGACTCCAGAGGGTGAAGAGAGTTAAATACAATATGCAAAGGGGCGCCTGGGTGGTTCAGTCGGTTGAGCGACTGACTTTGGCTCAGGTTACAATCTCAGTTTGTGAGTTCAAGCCCTGCGTCGGGCTCTGTGCTGACAGCTTGGAGCCTGGAGCCTGCTTCGGATTCTGCGTCTCCCTCTCTCTCTGCCCCTCCCCTGTTCGTGTTCTGTCTCTCTCTGTCTCAGAAATAAACATTAAAAATTTTTTGGAAAAAATACAGTACGCAAAGATTAGTTCGTGGTGCAGTCAACTAGAAAAGCCAGTGAGGCAAAATTCAAAGGGTACGTTTGTCTTTCTTAACTTGGCTTTTTTTTTTTTTTTTAATTTTTTTTTTAACGTTTATTTATTTTTGAGACAGAGAGAGAGCATGAACGGGGGAGGGTCAGAGAGAGGGAGACACAGAATCTGAAACAGGCTCCAGGCTCTGAGCGGTCAGCACAGAGCCCAACGCGGGGCTCGAACTCACGGGCTGTGAGATCATGACCTGAGCCAAAGTCGGCCGCTTAACCGACTGAGCCACCCAGGCACCCCTTAACTTGGCTTTTTAAAGAATAAAAACAAGAGTCTGTCAAGGTGCCTTGAAAACCTCCATCTCTCTGCGATGAATCTACTACTCCCTGATGGTTTTTTTCTCTCCTTCAGTAGTGATTCTAAAATAAACAATTGTTATCAAATAACAGCGACAGAGGACTCTTTTAGGTAAGCTCTAAGAAAAACCTGGGAGCAGGAAAGCTGCTGGAAAGCACTGCTATGGGAGAGGGTTAAAGTACACATTCTGAGGATCATCTCTGAAAACATTAGCCCTTCTTGCCAATTTTCTGACAGCCTCTATAGGTCCATTTTCAGAACGGCAAATCTCTGGGCTGACGATGTCAAACCACCACTCCAGAAAAGCTACCGTGCTTTCCTCCCCGTTGTATTACTTCCAAGCTCACTAAGTGGAAGAATATTATTTAGGACCAGATCAGATTCTTATTATCTTACTTTCTTTCATCGCCATTTCTGGAGTCTCAGACAACTGGAGGATATGAAACATGGCAACTTCGGAAACACAGAACCCAACGCACAAACACTGAAGAGCTCAACAATTCATTCTGGTCTGAGCCTCATGTTCAAATTCGCTATTAGCATCTACATTTGTGCTTCCACAGGTGTGTCTGTAGACCACTTGCAACAGAATCCCCGCAGCGTTTTATGTTTAGATTCTCAGGACCCACCCACGAGACCGTCCCCATCTGTGGGGTAGAGCATGAGACATTTTTAAGGCTAATTTGGTTTGAGTACACACTTAAGTTTGAGAATCACTAAATTAAACCCACTGTCTTACTTGCTGTGCTGTCCCCAGGGTACCTGTCCACATGGGATGCCAGTCCCTTCTCCCTTCCCACCTATTTCCTAATTAGACGCGCTACTTAACAAACCCTCGGGATCGCCACCAAAAAGCAGTTGAAGAGGAAGCAAGAAATTGGGAAAGATCAAAGGCCCTGCACGATTTTAAATGCTTTAGGGACTCTAGCACATCCCAGGGAGAATCAAGTCACGAAGTCTCAGGACCAAACAACAACCCGATCTCTTCCCCAACTTCTTCGCCATAAGCACGAGCAACCCCTCAGGCACCCTGGCACGTCAGATAGGGATTTCCTTTAGCGACCCCAGCCCCATTTACAGTACACCCCTTACTTCTTCAGTTTTCGTGCAAAAGCATTTCACGTAAGCACGCACACATACACCACACACACATACACAATCCACTACAGTTCCCTGGACTCCTCGGGCTCCTGGGGCACCCTACCTGCTGCCCTTCCTCCGGGCGTCCACACTCCTCCATTCCTAGGCGGGTCTCCGACCTCAGCCGCCCACCCCCTCCCACCCCCACTCCCCGCCCCTGCGCACGGCCGGTTGTGCGGGAGCGCGCTCCTGGCACTCCCGCCGGCCTCCGAGCGCCCCTCGCCCACCCCCGCCCCGGGGGATGCCCGCCCACGGCCTCGCGGATCTGGCCGGCCCAGGCCCGGGGACCCGGCCACGCCGCCCCTCTCCCACTTTGCGCCCCTTCCCGGCTTGTTTTGCAGGGACAGGGGTGCGGTCCGCCCTCCGACTTGCTCCTCCAGCCCTGCCTCCGCCGCGGCTGCCCTCCTTACCCGCCTGCAGCCCGGTCTCGGCGACGTCGCCGGCAGGGCCGCGCTCGGCCCCGCCGTCGTCGCCCGTGGGGGAGGAGGGACAACTGTGGTTGTGGGAGCACTTGATGTCGCGGAAGAACTTCTGGGTTTCGCGCAGGTTCTGCCGCAGACGGCCCAGGTAGCGGCGGTAGCGGCCGAAGCCCCGGCACAGCTCGCGGATCATTCCGCCGCCGCCCGGGCCGGGACCCGAGACGGGCTCGCTCGCCCACGGCACCCCGTCGCCCTCCATCGCCCCGGCCCGTTCTGTCCTGGCGGCTCGGTCCCCGGCCCGCCGGCCCCGCTTCCCTCCTCCCCGCCCCCCAGTGCTTCGGGGAGGAGGAATCCACCCCCTGACGCCCCCGCCTGCAGTCGGCCGGGCTTCCGACCTCCGTCACCGCCGTTGAAAACAAACCAACCCGCAGTGCGCCGCTAACGGAACCTTTATCTCCACTCTCCGGCAGAGTGAGGGAAGGATCACTGGAGCGCGCAGGCCCTGCGCGGGATCTCCTGGGATTTGTAGTCTGGGCGGGGGCGGGCTCCGAAACCTGGAGACCGTGGACGGGGCTGACTCCCGGTGGAACCTCGCCCGTTTTTGTGCGCACACGCTCCCCTCGTTTCAAAACGGGTTCCCGCGCCCTGCATAGAGAGGAGAGAGAGGAGGCTGCAGAATCCCGCGTCAGCAGAAGTGGGGTGTCTTCGTGAAATCAGAGCAAAACATTTCAATAGCAGAGAGAAGGAAGGAAACAAGACTGAGGCCAACGATGTCTCCATGGCTACCCTAAACGGTTCTCACTTTCCGGATACAGTAGATACTGGGGAATCGACTGAAAATACCCTAAAAATAGGGAAACGGTTCTTGTTTGTATTGCGCCCTCTTTCTCTCCAGGTGTGGAAAAGGGGGATGTGAAAGGGTCGTTAAAGAGCTTTAAACCGAAGTCCATTGGTTTCTGGAAGTAAAGGGACTGGGCTGGGTTAGGGGAAGTTGAGGTTTGCAGTTCCAAACCAGTTCTGATTATCTCAACTTGGCTTCTGCTAATAGAGACTTTTATTGCCACAGACTGCCACAGAGCCCTGGACACAATTACAGAGGAGACAAAACTTCACAATCACCTCCTTTTCACCTCCTGCTTTCTCTTCCCCTCTTCTCCAGGCACAGAGTTTTCCTGTCTTTCTTGCTGTGCAAAGATCCCCCTCTTTCACCCAGGCCAGACCTCTGCTGGATGGTGTAGTTCAACTGCATTTAAGAGGAGACTTGAGTTTGAGTTTGAATGCCTCCAGCGTCTTGTCTTGGGATCTATGAAATAAGGGTCTAGGCTTGTTGATCTTGCTTCAAAATGTTTGCTTCTGTCTCCCAACCTCTCATCCCTTGAGTGCAAGGGCTCTTAGCAGAGTGATGTCATGATAATTGGGTTAATTCAATGTTAAAATGTGAGGGGGCTTTTAGTATTTTATGAAAAGGGGTCACTGGTTCACATGAATCTCTGCTTGGTAGGTGGGTGTGAAGGACTACAGGTCTGGAGAGAGCCTCAGACTCTTTTGCGCTCCTTCCCTTTTACTTACATATTCTCCACCAGCCACTCCTCATTTTTTGCAAGACCCCCATGCAACCTCTAAAAGACTCAGTAAAACACAAATGAAAATACAAAACGGAACGTTTAACACAAGATGGCTGATACTACTTCAAAGAAGCAGCAGCAGTGAGGTAGCAAATCAGTGTGTGAAAATTTTGCCACATACAATCATTTCATTTTTTTTTTAATGTTTCTTCACTTTTGAGAGACAGAGAATACGAGCAGGGGAGGGGCAGAGAGAGGGGGGCACAGAGAATCAAAAGCAGGTTCTGCACTGAGAGCAGTGAGCCCTATGCGGGGTTGAAACTCACATACTCTGAGATCATGACCTGAGCTGAAGTCAGACATTCAACCGGCTGGGCCACCCAGGCATTCCTCCACGCACAATAGTTTCTAACAAAGAGGATCAGATAAGAGAGTACTCGGGCTAGAGTTGTCCAGAAAGGGATTTGGGAATTAATAACTATCTTAAAGAAGTAACATTTGGAAAGGTGGAAGTCATGAGGGAGAGCATTATGTTAGGTAAAGGCCATGGAGTTCATTCTTTAAAAAACTATTCGTTAGTAGTTTATTTTTAAGTTTATTTATTATTTTGAGAGAGACAGAGACAGTGCAAATTGGGGAGGGGCAGAGAGGGGAAGAGAGAGAGAATCTCAAGCAGGCTCCATGCTGCCAGTACAGAGCCTGACTCGGGGCTTGAACCCACGAAACTGTGAGATCATGATCTAAGCCCAAACCAGGAGTCAGACGCTCAACCAACTGAGCCACCCAGGCGCCCCTGTCAGTACTTTATTTTTAAAAGAATGGGGCGCCTCAGTGGCTCAGTCGGTTAAACTTACGACTTCTGCTCAGGTCATGATCTCACACAGTGTGTGAGTTCGAGCCTTGCATCAGGCCCTGTGCTGACAGCTCAGAGCCTGGAGCCTGCTTCAGATTTTGTGTCTCCCTCTCTCTCTGCCCCTCCCCGACTCTCTCTCTCTCTCTCTCTCTCTCTCAAAAATAAATAAACATTAAAATTTTAAAAAATAAGTAATATAAGCCTGTTGTATAAATTCAAATGCTACAAAGGTTATACAAGGGAAAACTAAGTCTTTCTTCCAGCCTGTCTCCTAGTCACTTTGTTCCCCTCCCAGGAGGTAGCCCTCTTGGAGGTGTAGGTATGTGTCTTTAAACTCAGATGGGGGCGCCTGGGTGGCTCAGTTGGTTGGGTGACCAACTTCATCTCAGGTCATGATCTCGCAGTTTGTGAGTTCGAGCCCCGCGTCGGGCTCTGCGCTGACAGCTCGGAGCCTGGAGCCTGCTTCGGATTCTGTGTCTCCCTCTCTCTCTGCCCCTCCCCTGCTCACATTCTGTGTCTCTCTGTCTCTCAATAATAAATAAACGTTAAAAAAAATTAAAAAAAAAAAACCCAGATGATAGCACAGTATACTTACTCTATTCTGCCCTTCCAGGCCCTCCTGTACCAAAATATAAAGATCTGCCCCATTCTTTTTAACTGTATAAATATGCTACCATATGGATTGGTATGTTTTCTTTAACAAGTCCTCTATTGATAGGCCTTTAGGTTTTTGGCAGTCTTTTGGTATTACAAACAATACTGCCATCACAAAGCTTCTACATAATTTAACATACATAATTTCACAATTTGCATATGTGTATGTCTCATCTCTATTTTTGATCTGCTGAGGAAAGTGATCATTTTGTTTGTTTCCTGCTACTTAAAATCTTAAATATGAGGATAACATGAACTCTTCCTAAATCACAGTCAGCTACATGTGAAAGTACGTATTTTACTCAAACATCCAATTCTAAGGACAACTGGGAGAGAATGAAAGTTTAAATGGTGTCAAGAGAGGATTCAAGTTAGGATAGGAAAATGTTCCTTAAAACTGAGTTGGGGCGCCTGGGTGGCTTAGTCACTTAAGCATCCAACTTCTGCTCAGGTCATGATCTCATGGTTCATGGGTTCATGAGTTCATCAGTTCCTGGGTTTGAGCCTGCCCCTCCCTTGCTCACTCACACACCTCTCTCAAAAATAAAGATTTTAAAAAACAATTTTTAAAAAACTTTATTTATTTTTTAGAGAGCGACAGCGTGTGAGCAGGGGAGGAGCAGAGAGAGAGAGGGAGACGCAGAATCCGAAGCAGGCTCCAGGCTCCGAGCTGTCAGCGCAGAGCCCGATGCGGGGCTCGAACTCACGAACTGTGAGATGATGACCTGAGCCGAAGTCGGTCGCTCAACCGACTGAGCCACCCAGGCGCCCCGATAAACATTTTTTTTAAGTGATGAAAGTTAAACAGTTAATGAGGATGAACACATAGATCCGTTTTTGTTCTCTCCTAGAACACCACTAAAATGACAGGAATGGGATTTTTTTTTAATTTTTTTTTTATTTTAATTTTTGTTATTTATTTTGACAGAGTGAGAGCAATCTGGGGAGGGTCAGAGAGGGAAAGAGGATCCCCAGCAGGCTCCACGCTGTCAGCACAGAGCATGACACAGGACTCCAACCCACAAACTGTGAGAGCATGACCTGAGCTGAAACCAAGGGTCAGACCCTTAACTGACTGAGCCACCCAAGGTGCCCCAGTTATGGGATTTTTTTTTTAATTTTTTTTTTAACGTTTATTCATTTTTGAGACAGAGAGAGACAGAGCATGAACGGGGGAAGGTCAGAGAGAGAAGGAGACACAGAATCTGAAACAGGCTCCAGGCTCTGAGCTGTCAGCACAGAGCCGAACGTGGGGCTCGAACTCACGGACCACGGGATCATGACCTGAGCTGAAGTCGGACGCCCAACCGACTGAGCCACCCAGGCTCCCCAGTGACGGGATTTTTAAAGCATGAACCCACAATAATGAGTGGAGTCAGTAGGACAAACAAAAACAAAGAAAAGTAGAAGCTGGAAAGCAGATGCACAAGCATTAACTAAGTTGCCAACCTGCAGAACCTGAATCCTAAATCCAAAATGGAACCAAACTGAGACCCCACCTGATTTATACTGCAGACTCCCTCAAGTCTCCACACTTGATCACTCACAGTAGGTCCCCGTGCCGCCCACTGTGGGGATCTAGAAAAGCGGGCCGTCTACAGGGTGTACTCTGGGCATGGGTCAAAATAAGAATTTTTAAAGCTATTTAAGATCTCCACGTTACTGCTCCCTTCTTCAACTGCTGCCCTCCTTCTTCTAAAAGGAGACTGAAGTATTTCTTCTCCAGAGATGGTTGAATAGGAGTCTCCGTATAAATAAGGAGATTAAGTGGATTTATGGATATCGGATGCTAAGATTCCCAGCCCTCTTCTTCCATTCAATTCCTAGATCTCTGGCTACCGGACATTTACCTTCCAGAGAGGAAACGTGACTTGTGTTCTTCAAGGAATCTGACTATACCAAGAGGAAAAACCAAAAGATACTGACATCAGGACAGAGGTTTTTTTTTAACTTTATTTACTTTGAGGGGTGGGGGAGAATCTCAAGCAGGCTCCACACTGTCAGCACAGCGCCTGATGCGGGGCTTGAACCCACAAACCGTGAGATCATGACCTGAGCCCAAACCAAGAGTTGGATGCTCAACCAACTGAACCATCCAGGCCCCCTGAGATTTTTTTTTTTAATGTTTATTTATTTTTGAGTAACAGAGAGACAGAGCACAAGGAGGGGAGGGGAAGAGAGAGAGGGAGGCACAAAATCCGAAGCAGGCTCCAGGCTCCAAGCTGTTAGCAAAGAGCCCGATGCAGGGCTCGAACTCACTAACCATGAGATCATGACCTGAGCCGAAGTCAGATGCTTAACCAACTGAGCCACCCAGGCGCCCCAAGATTTTTTCAATTGAAATTAACTGACATTGAAATTTATTAGTTACAGGTACACAACATAATGATTCAATATTTGTGTATATTGCAAAATGATCATCACTATAAGTCTGGTTAACATCCATCACCATACCTAGTTATGGAATTTTTTCTTGTGATGAGAAGTTTCAGGACTTACTCTCTTAGCAACTTTCAAATATGTAATACAGTACTTTTACCTCTAGTCAGCATGCTGTAGGTGACATCGCCATGACTTCTTTGTTTTACAATTGGAAATTTATACCTTTTGACTCCCTTCACCTACATTGCCCCATCCCCCTGCCCTGCCTCTGGCCACCACCAATCTAGAACACAGATTTTTTTTTCTGGCTTATTCACTGCTCTATCTCCAGCACCTAGAACAGTGCCTGTCACTTAGTAGGTGTTCCTACTAAGTGATATTTGCTGAATGAATGCATGTTCACTCTAGATATTTTTAAATATTCGGGAAAGCACAAAGGAGAACATAAAACCACTCGTGTTTCTACTATCCAGTAAGAACAAGTTCCTCTTGGAACCAAGACAAGTTCCTCTTGGTTAGATGATTTGATTTCTAGAGAGATTCCAAAGTCTTTTTTTTTTAAGTTTATGTATTTTTATATTATTTATTTATTTTGATTCTTTTTATTTCTTTTAAGTAGGCTCCATGCCCAATATGGGCTTAAATTCATGAGCCTGAGATCAAGAGCCGCATGCTCTCTCCTGACCGAGCCAGCCAGGTGCCCTGAGATTCCAGAGTCTAGATCCTTATGTTAATGTAGGTGGGAATCAGGCACTTTTGCAGAACACCAAAAGTGACATTTATTTCTGCAGTGTGAATGAGGAACGAGTTTACTAAGAGAAAGAATAACTGTTTTCTATTGTGCAACATAAAATCACAATCACAAATCCAAGAATTTTGGGGGTGCCCCCTGGCTCAGTCAGTAGAGCACGGGACTCTTGATCTTGGGGCTATGAGTTCAAGCCTCGTGTTGGGTGTAGAGATTACTCACTGCTGCCAGCACCAAGCCCACTTCGGATGGATCCTCTGTTCCCCTCTCTCTCTCTGCCCCTCCCCCACGTGTGTGTGTGTGTGTGTGTGTGTGTGTGTGTGTGTGCGTGTGTGAGATGCTGGCAGTGCTGCAGAGCAGTGCTTCTCAAAGTTTAACAGGCACAAGAATCATGCAGGTATCTTGTTAAAATACATCTCTGATTCAGTAGGTCTGGGGCATGGCTTGGGGTGCCACCTTTATAACAAGTTCCCAGGAGATGCCAATGCTGCTGGTCCGGGGACCATACTTTGGGTAGCAAGGGTGTATAGAGACACAACAGGAGTGAGCAAAGTCTCATGGTTAAGGACATAGGTCTAAGAGTCAAAGAGACCTGCATTCAAATCCTAGCTCTACCCCTTCCCATTTGTATGCTTTGGAGACATTAACTTATTTTCTTTCGGTCTTCTTTCCTTATCTGAAAATGGTGAGCATTAAAAGAGCAATGCCAGGGGCACCTGGCTGGTTTAGTAGGTAGATCATGTGGCTCTCAGTCTCGGGGTTTTAAGTTCAAGTCCCACACTGGGTATAGAGATTACTTAAAAATATTTTTTTTAAAGGAGCAATGCCAATTGTAAATCTCAAAGCATGTAGGGTTAAAAAAAATTTCTAAGCAACATCTAACACAGGAGAAGAGCTCAATAAATGGCAACTGCTTTTATCAATTGTGTTATCATTATTACAAACCTAAATTCTTGTCCTGACTGGCTACTGTATAAACTTGGGCAAGAGATTGGCCCTTCTGAGTCTTGGTTTTCTCATCCATCAAATGGGATAATAATAGTGCCCACCTCAAAAGATTATGAAGATTAAAATGGGAAAAACTATTAAAAATGCTTAATACAGAGACCAGCACATAGAAGGCACTCAATAGAAATTCACTGAGGTTATGATTGCTGTAAGCCTTGGTTCTGACCCTGTCTCTGTGACTTTTGTTAAAAGAGAGAATCCTATGATTGTGTTCAACATCACTGTGTTGGTGGGAGGATGGAATGAGCCATGGTAAATGAAAGCGCTTTGGAAATGAACTCCTGTAAAAATTTAAGGAAAAACACGAGAGTCAGAATCTGACCTAAGTTCCAGCCCTGGATATGCTCATACATACTTTGTGATCTTAAGCAAATTACTTAACTGCTTGGAGCCTCAGTTATTTCATCTGTATAGCAGAGCTAATAACACCTATCTCACAGGGTCATGAAGATTAAATTAAATAATGTGTAAAGCACTTAGTACCTTGCCTGGCACATAAAAGTGCTTGATAAATGTTTTCTTTCCTATATACAGTAATTACGTTCAGTATTCTGTATTTTTCCAAGGAGGATAGCATTCCCAAAAATATTTTGGTCTTGTTTGTGAGATTCCTTCTGTGAAGATTTATTAACCTGAACATGAAAGGTCTATAAAACTGAACTGCTAAATGTATCCTATTTAATTATACATCAAATATCATTCCAATGCTGAATATTTCATCAGTGGCATCCCTGGCTGTTGGGAGGCAGAACATGGGGAGGAAAAACAATCAATTAAAAAGAATTTGGTATAACCCCGGGTAGAAATCATCTTTGTTTTACTGCCAAGTAGAACAAAATTTCCAGAATTTTTTTAGAGTAACTGAAGTAACTGACCCAAAGCTTACTAGAAGCAGCCTCAGACATAGTTTTGCCACAATTCATTTCTCATCAGTAAGACTAGAAGATTGCTATTGCTTTTTCAAGTCTAAATGGCTTTTCACCCTTTTTGCACCCCGTTGCCTGACATTTTCAGTGGAATCTATTTTTGGTTAGTTTCCTTACTTGGCCAGAATAAAACGTCACCACAAGTTTTATTCTTGTGTCTCTCCGCTAATCTTGGATGAAGATGGATAGATGGAAATCCACATGAAATACCTTTTCTATGTCAACATTATCCTGATAGAGGTTTCCTAGAAGGTTTTCTGGGTTCTAGACATATTCCAACTGGCTTAGTAGGTATTTACATGTGCCGAACACAATGCCTCATACAAAGAGGGTCCTCAGTATATATTAGCCAAAAGAAAATATTTCTTTCATATCATCCTCCTGCTACCCCCTGGCTCATGAATCTAGCTCTGCAGGGAAAGTGGTTTAATGGAGGTGGGAAGTAGCATTCTGAAGCAAAGGTTGATGAAGGCATCCCGGTCACGAGAACCTTCTCCACCCCCAAATTGTAGAGACAGAGACCAGTATCTATCAAGTGTCACATAAACCTCTAAGTGCTTGGAAAACAGGACCTGGAACCTAGTTGAGCCACCTTTCTGTATGTCAGTGTTTAAGGTTCCTATCATTTTCCTAGAGCTGATTCCAGAGGAATCAGGACCCTTATCCAAATAGGACTTAGGAATCCACTTAGGCAAGTTTCCTGATGAGACGTACACACACTTCCTACACAGGGCATATGCAGTTTTTTAAGGGCATGGAGGAAGAGGGTCGCCTGGGCGGCTCAGTCAGTTAAACGTCTGACTCTTGGTTTCAGGTCAGGTCATGATCTCACAGTTTGTGAGTTCAAGCCCCGAATCAGGCTC
>NC_064813.1:42165915-42210766 GCF_023721935.1 Panthera uncia
AGCGGGCGGGGAGGGGGCCGGGCGCGCTGCGGGCTCCGCGGCGGGCCCGTGCGGGGCGGGGGCCGGCGGCAGGGCCGGGGGCCGCAGCCCGAGCCGAGGGCGGCAGCCAAAGACCTGCCCCGCCGGCTGCCCGGTGCCCTGCCTCGCCCAGCAGCCCGGCCCGCCGGGAGGGATGCGCGGTGCCGCCCGGCTCCCCTCCGCCCAGCCGGCGCCCGGGAGCAGAAAGTTTGGGGGGCCGGGGGCTGCCTTCCTCCTCCCGCTCCAATGACTGCCCAAGGACTCCTGCTGCCCAGCCTCGACTGTGACCTGCCTCCGCTCCCCAGGTCGTAATGAACTATTCCAGGCTGTAACCAAGGCTCCCTGTCTTCGCCCCTCCCTCATCCTGATTTATCTTTCAGTTCAAGAAATTGTGACCCGCCGACCCCTCCCTCGTTACTAATTCAGGCCCCGGGCCTCGTTTTCTGAGTGCAAGAAGGGGTGCGGTCTCCCCCAAGACGGCGCGTTTGGAAGGACAGATTCCCCTTGCCGACCCACATACACCATGAAGAGGTGCAAATCGGACGAGCTGCAGCAACAGCAGGGCGAGGAGGATGGAGCTGGGCTGGAAGATGCCGCTTGCCACCTGCCGGGCGCGGACCTCCGGCCTGGGGAGGCCACGGGTGCTAACTCTGCAGGCGGGCCAACTTCAGATGCGGGCGCTGCCGCGGCGCCGAACCCGGGGCCCCGAAGCAAGCCTCCTGATTTAAAGGTGAGCGCAGACCTTCCCCTGGCAAGCTCAGCCGGCGACTTAGCTCCCCCGCCCCACGCTGAAGTGCTTTCACAGGAGGAAAGTGATGGGGAAGCCAGGCAAAGGTCAGAGAGGATGTTCAGCCAGAACCCCCCGGCTGGACGTCAGGTACCATTTGTGCCTCCGTCTTTCAGCCCCATTTCAGGCCTCTGTGTTTGTTCCTCATTATTCAGCAGACGTTCTAGTGACTCACCCACCCGAGATTGTTTGAATAATGTGTGTGAAGTGCTGTTCGCAGACAAAGGGCTGGAGAATTCCAAGATGCTAACTAAAAAGTTGACATCACTTTCCCTCCTGTAAGATGGCAGGGGAAGAAAATTGCAGCGTGGGAGGCCAAGTAGAGGACCATTCGTTTCCTTTGCTGAATTAGTTTCCTCCTTTTGGGACCTTCCTGGATGAAGCTCAGTTTGCCCATCTGTGAAAGGGGAGTGTGGATTTCTTGCCGTTAGGTGGAGCCAGAGGTTAAGCTAGTGCTTGGAGATCCCTGCCTGCCTGCTGAACCAACCCCCAGGGTGGAGAACTGACAGGTGGCCAAGCGGTGCTTGGGCTGGCTCGGGGCACACATGCTGAGCCGGCAGTTAGAACCAGAATCCGAAACAGCCGATCACATGCAGCTGGGAGCCCTTTATTTTCCGGCCTGCGGTTGCCGACACAATTATCGAGCTATGTTGAATATGTCTCTATATTAATTAAAACAGAAGCGGGGATAAATAATGCGCCTTTGCTGGAGCTGCCACAGGGACTGCAGGCTCAGGATTTGCAAGCCGGCTCACCACGGGGCTGAGCGAGATGTCAGCCCAAGGAAGGAACTTAGATGCCTTGGAGATTGATGCCTCCGGAGAGATAGTCTCCAGAGGGAGTGCAAGGTCTGGGCTAGGGGAGCAAAAGGACTCCATTATGTTAAATAAAGCCCGTATCCTATGGCAGCAGCCACTAAGGAGCTTACCAGAATAAGCCAATGACATTCCTCGTTTGGCCTGAGCAGCTCAGAGTCAGGAAGTCAGAGCGCAGGTGAGTGTGCTCTTACCTGGGTGTGTTACCTGTCTGTGTGCCTCGGGGAGGGGTAGAAAGGGAGACAGCTAGCTCCTTGTGTGCACTTAAAAAAAAAAAAATTGTGGCAGTTATGGGAATGTGACCTCTTGCTCTGCAGGTGCCCTGTTCCGATGTTTGGGGCAAGCCTTCTGTCTAAAGATGAGCTCCATTGGGTAGGCTGTGCACAGGAGGTTTGTTCTCTCGTCAGGCCCGAGGCATCCTTGGCGCCTGTCCCAGCTGTCACCTCTGAGCCCACCCTGTGTGGTCAGGAGGCGTGGTTCCTATTTTAAGTGAGATAATGAACAGAAATGGGTGCCCTTAATGTTGATGTGGGAAGGAGGTGAGCCTTCTGCTGCACACTTCAGCCTCATTCTGGGCCCATCCAGAGGAGTCTGGCCAGCAAAACCTGATTCTCTGACCAGATGGGACCCTTGCCCTGAGTTTATGAGAAGCAGCCTTGGAAACTCCCCCACTCTCCAGCGCAGGCCAGCAGTGGGAACTGCCAGCCCCATTCATATCCCCCGCTTGCCTACGTGGGGGAAGGTGGGTGGGCTGGTTGTGGTGTGGGGGCTGCGGTGTCTTTGTCTCTGTCGATAACGCTGCCTTAAGAAAGCTCGTTCATCTCCACCCTCCTCTATCATCTCTCTTCTTTGTCTTTTTTATTTTTATTAGTGTGTGTGTGTGTGTGTGTGTGTGTGTATGTGTGTGTGTGTGAGTGACGCCCTCGTTCTGGTCAGGCAGATGCAGCAACAACTCTACACCTGATATTAACCCCTGAACTTCCCTGAAGCAGAATTGAGATCAGATGTGAGAAAAGGAGCCTCACCGCCCCCTCCCCAAAACATATCACTGAGGTAGATTACAGCCATGTGGACCCAGGCTGGCAGCAAGGAGGAGAAAACATAGCTGCTGCTTGCTCAGTAGGAGGATGGGGAGACGAGCAGAGCCCTTTCCTGTTTATCTCTGTCTGCTTTATCAAAACATGTTTACGAGGTAGGGACTTCAGAACCAGATAAGGACTGGGCCATCGAAATTTGATTTGCTGTGTGCTCTCAGGCAAATCACTCAACTTTTCTGAGCCTTTTTCTCGGAAAAGGGAATAGGAAGACTGAAGTGTCCAAACTTGGTCTCCAATGCTGGAAAAAGTTGTTTACCAATGGTGGCACAGTTTTCCCAATGATGGAAAAATTCCATGACTGGCTCCAACACTGGCTAGAAGCAGACTTGTTTGGATTTGATGGTGATACCAGAAAGGGGCAAGTTTAACTTTTTTTGTAACACCTGTGTCTGGCCTAGAGCGACCAGCGGTTCTGGCTTGCTTTTGTTTTCATTTTAAACTTTGGAGATGGAGACTTTTGGTCCCTTAGTCCCACTTCTGGTTTCTTGTGACAGCTTCAGGCATTGTGATAGATTAAATGCATCGGAAGAAATCATCTTGAGAAAGGGGCAAAAAAAAAAAAAAAAAAGGAGGCTCTTTGTCTGAAGCACCTCCATGGAGGTTGGGGGGGGTGGATTTTAGTCTTTGCCAAATAGATCTGAATGGTGCCCTAACTAGTGGCACCTACAGGTTTCAGGGGCTCCTTTGGCCTCCCTTCAGTGTTGTGCAGCATATGACTCTGTGCTGTAAGTTTCTGCTGCAGGGGCCTGGGACCTGTAATTACGGGGTTGAGGGCCAATGAAAAGAAGGAAAAATAGTGAAACAGCAATCGTAAAGGAGCAATTATGTAATTGTTACTGAAAAATCACCTGCAAATGGACATTGCCCCCCAGGAGGTTCATGGGGGTACTTTGGGGGCCTTCTTAGCTCCTCAGCACACTTGACGTGGCTTCCCTACAACAGGAGCCCAACAATCCAGAGTCCCGTGGCCCCCTCCCTCCACTCGTGGCTTGGATTCCTATTTAAGCACTTCAGTTCATGTCTCGAGTCATTTGTCATCATCATCAAGTCCTTTGCCACTACCAGATTCCCTGCTAGTCGGGAGGACAGGCCAGGATGGCCGGCAACAGAGAGAGTTAGCTGACCAAAAAGTACACTGGAATTCTCCGGGGAGGAAACCCAGCTCCAGTGAGAAAAGGGAGTGGGGAGGAGCTCAGAGGAAACTGCAGAAAGGGACACGGGGCACACATTCCTGTTAAAACTACAGTGGGTGGTAGCTGTTGCTGAGGCCTGGGATGAGTGGCGAAGCATAAGAGTCAGCTGGTTCTGTCCTGGGTTCCAGAAGCCTCAAGGCAAGGAGGAAATCACCAGCCTCACCACCTCTCCCTCCCCTTGTGCAGCCAGAGCAATTGAGCCTTTCCTGAAAGGGAGACTCTGAAAGTGCGGGGCCAGAGGCCTTCCCTTGACGTTCTCTTCCCCTCACAAAAGCCCCTGTGGATAATTTCCCCAGGGATTTCTGGGCACTGTTAATACTTTTCCCAGAAGAAAAAAGGGGGTATGCTGGAATCCCATTATTACAGTCCTGGCTCGAAGTGCTTTTGACTTTAGATTCATTTGGGTTCCAGCTGATGGTCTTCCATTCACCCCATGCACTAGCCTCCCTGCCTGTTCAGAGTAAGATGAGAAAAAGCGATTAGAAGCCACATAGCTGGCCGAAAGTCCCGGCCGAATCCTGTGTGGTTCCCCTTGCGGCCTCCCCACCTTTATTGGCGCTCACAGGTACTTGAGCCTCTCCCAAATGGCCCGGGTTCCTTCAACCCTCCCATAGAGAGTCCACTGGGGAAGGGATCATGGGTCAACAGATACCGAACCCCTTCAGTGGGAAAGGCGCTGTTCTAAAGTGTGAAATAAGACGTGTCTGGAAAAGTGTCTGAAAACGCATACGTATCGTTTACAACAGCAAAACAGACACCCCCTTTACCTACCATCTGAGTCGAGAAAGAGAACGTTGACATTCCCAAGAAGCCCCTGCTTGTTTTTCTGTTCTTTTTTTTTGTTTGACGTTTTGTTTTTTTTGCTTTTTTAAGTAAGCATTACATCCAACGTGGGGCTTGAACTCACGACCCCAAGATCAAGAGTCGTGTACTCTACTGACTAAGCCAGCCAGCAGGCACCCCTTGTTTGTTTCCCCCACCCCCCTTTTTTTTAAGGCCATGGCTCTTGATCAGATTTCTGGGTTTCAGTTTCTCTACTACATCAGTGGAGGAGAAGACAAGTTACTTCACAGGAAGGAACGTGTGTGCTCTGGGATTCTAGTGGCGGGTTCTGACGGTAGAGTATGGCTCTACATGCCTTCTTCTACTTCTGCTTTAGGAGTGATATGTTCAGGCATGAAGATTCCTTCAGTCTCACGCAGGGGCTGAACCCCTGGGATAGATTTCATCAGGGAAGTAGGATTGCAGTAGATGTAAGATCAAGGGAGGGGGAAATTAGGGGAAATTAGTTCTTTGGCAACAGGTAAGCCCCCAGCCAAACGGGATGAAATGCTTGCAGGAAAATCACCCATCAAAGCACACATAAGTGTAAGAGTGCTTTGAGCATCATGCAGTGGAGTCAGAAACATATGGGGTCGATCGGAAGAGGTGGGCTTAGAGCAAGATATTAAAGAAAGGGTAGGGGGCACCTGGGTAGGCTCAGTGGGTTAAGCATCCGACTCTTGATTTCAGCTCAGGTTGTGATCCGAGGGTCGTGGGATCGAGCCACGTGTCGAGCTCCCCACTGAGCGTGGAGCCCGCTTCCGATTCTTTCTCTCCCTCTGCCCCTCTCCCTCGCTTGTGCGTGCTTTCTCTCTCTCTAAAATAAAAATAAAAGATAAAAAAAATAATAAAGAGAGGGTAGAATGTTAATTACCAAAGAAGAGGAAAGGGGTTGGGGCACCTGAGTGGCTCGGTCGGTTAAGCGTCCGACTTTGGCTCAGGTCATGACCTCACAGCCCGTGAGTTCGAGCCCCGCGTCAGGCTCTGTGCTGACCGCTCGGAGCCTGGAGCCTGCTTCCGATTCTGTGTCTCCCTCTCTCTCTGCCCCTCCCCTGCTCATGCTCTGTCTCTCTCTGTCTCAAGACTAAATAAAAACATTAAAAAAAAAAAAAAAAGGAGAGGGGCTTTTTTTGGGGGAAAGTCGGGCCAGTGTCCTTTTTGACTAGAATACAATTGTTCTCCCAGCCCTATAAATAGTCAGGGATAGTGCAGGGGTGTGAAAAATGCTGAGGTTCCCTGGTTTTCACCCCACCTGCACCTAAGGTGCAGAGGGCGGAGGGTCCCGAGGCCCAGGACGGCCCCATCCCCACCCCTCTTTGCCTCCAGTAATATTCAGAGCAGCCCTGTATGTGGGCTCCGGAGGAATTGGTGACCGACGGGAAAGCACGTGGCAAAGGGAGCTCTCCGTTCTCCTGCCACGTATCGGGTTCTAGATAAATTCCCAGCTGCCCTCGTGGCTCTAGTGGGAACTGTCCCGCAGGCTCAGTGTTTGCCGAATGTACTTCTTTTTTTTTGTGGATCTAATTGTCCTTCGTTGCCAGTCATGCTAACAAGACTGTCTCCCTCAACAAGGAATTGAAACATCTCCTAAGACCTGGATTTTAGGTGGAAGTTTTAAGAAAAAGTGTGAGTATTGGGAGCTGGGGGAAAAGCTCAGCTGGCTTCTCAGTGGTAGTTTTGGAGGCCAACTCAAAATTCTTCCCTGTTTTCATCTCTCTTCTAAGAGATGGCCCCTGCCTTAGAAATCCTCAGAGACCAGGAGGGTGCATTCTTAGAACGCGGCCAGGACTGGACAAGGTCCACCGTTATCAGCCAAACACGTAAGCCTCTCTCCATGTTACGAAGTTAGAACGAAGCTGTTGAGGGAGAGCAGGTATGTTTTGTGATTGTGTGAGAAGAATAATAGGTTACTTTTCAAATTGAATGGCTAAAGGCTTCCTTATTCCAGCCACGTTAACTGAGTCATGTCCACCCTGGAAAACAACACTGGCTGTGAGCACCTGAGCCCTGACCCCAACTGTGTGTGAAGACGGTAAACACGTTCAGGCTCCCGGGTCCCTGTTCATCTCCTTCCAGGCCAGTTCAGCCTTGGCCGTTACTGGGATGAGGTACACTGAGATAAGACTTTGAACTGTAGCAGGAGGGATCTGGGTTAGACACAAGCTGCCTGGCTGAGCATTTTATGTCTTTGGAAAAGGTCATTGTCTAAGGATTAAGTCCTCTTTTAAGATGGTTTTGTAGGCTTGGATAGTTTCCACTCCGAAAATAAAGAATTACGCAGCAATTGTCAGGTAAAATCAGGGACGCAAAGATATAGATGATAGAACTCTTGCCCTCCGTTGAGGAGTCTGTCCATAAGCAGGTAAAAAGTTGGATAACTGTTTGAGAAAGCAGTAGAAGCCGTGTCACCAGGCACACGATTAATTGCAAGGTGAGCGGTGCAGATAATGAGCTCTCTGGAATTCAGAGCAGGGCAGTGAGACCTGGTGGGGGATGGCTCAATGGAGGGGGCAGGCAGTGAAGGGTGGGTAGGAGGAGAGGAGGCGGAGAGAGGGCGCACCACACGGGCAACTTTTAAATCTTCCGGGCTGGTATATGTCGAGTCAGTTCTGCCTAAAGACCCAGGGGAGGCGGTCGCCTTCCCAGACTTGCATTGGCACCAGGCAGAATTCTCTAAGCAATGAAGGAGGAATTAAAATAAAATCGAGAATGGGGAAGTCATTTGCCCCTGTGTTGAGATCTGCCTTTTTTTAAGTGTCAGCTGTGATGCTGGGGGAGAAAAAAATGATTCCAAAAATCTTTCATCACTGTGTTTCTCACAGAAACCCCAGACAGGCCTGAACGCTGGCAACTACTCACTTCTCTCCGTCATTATCCTCGTCGGTGCCAGACCTGGGGCAAGGCTCCCTCTCCCAGCCCCAGGCCCCCCACCCAAGGCTTCTTAAGGGCAATTGGAGACTTCCTCAATCCACTTTGTATCCTGAGAGTAGGACTCTGTGGGTTTTCACAGCGATTAGCTCTCTAATGCTGGCCCTGTTTCCATAGAGACCCTATAAATAGAGAAACGTTGGCGACCTAGGCTTGCTAAGGCTCATGGTGACCCAGTCACCCCCCTGCACCCGAGGCTGTGGTGGGGCGGAGGGAGTTCTGAACCCAGGTGGGAGGAAGGGATGTGCATTCAGCTGCCAGGTTGGGATAATTTGCTATCGGTTATCATGACTTGTTAAGATCCAGCTTTTCTGGGAGTTAAGAACACAGGGACCTGTAGGAATCAGAGGCTGCTTTTGGCTATTTTTTAAAAATGTTTATTTATTTTGAGAGGGAGAGAGGGAGCGCGCACGTGGGGCAGGGGAAGGGCAGAGAGGGGCGGGGGGGCAGAGAGAATCCCAAGCAGGCCCCGCACTGTCAACACCGAGCCCAACTCGGGGCTCGAATCCATGAACTGTGAGATCGTGACCTGAGCCGAAAATCAAGAGTCCAGCGCTTAACTGACTGAGCCCCACAGGCGCCCCGCTTTGGGCTGTTTTTAACCAGATGGTGCCAAAGACGCTGTACCCTAAAGCATTTTACTTCTGATCTCATGCAGCTGTGTTTGCAGATTTTGGAGCAAACTTCCCCTTTGGGGGACCCACACCCAGGGAGGAAAACAGATGAAGCCTGTTGAGACACCACAAACTTCTCAGGAAGGATCTTACAAAAAATCATCCAGCTCATGCTTTCTTCCTGAGAGGATGACAGCACCCTAAGGAGAGGGGGTCCTTTCTGCCCTTAAAAATAGTTCCAGGGGGAGGAGACAGCAAGTGTCCTCTCCTCCCCCTCCCCAGGTGTCAGCCCCCGGCCTGGAAGCTCTCCTTTCTGGCTAACTGCTGACCTCCGGGCTGTTCTGGGACAGTTCTCGCTCATTCTACTAGGTCCGGAGAGCTCTGTTTATGCCTCACCCCTGACTCTGAAACATCTCGGCTCTCTCCTCCTAATCCGTGGCTTCGTTTGGCCACCACAATGGTTCCTGGCAGCTGGGGAAAAGCAAAAGTCAATGTGGAAAAGCAAGTGACATTTAGGAGCTGGAACCTGTTAGTCAGAACAGGTGGCGCTTTCTGCTGCGTTGGTGGCCAAGTTCTCTCAAGCTAGTCACCATGGTTTTCCTCATTTCCAAAACTTGTGGCTGGTTATGTGTATGTGCTGAGCTGTGTTTTTTGTTTTTTGTTTTTTTTTTTAAATACTTACCACGTTATGTCAAAACTTCTCAACCACCTCCTCTTGGACGCCTATATGCAGAAGCACCCCAGCTCACGGGTCACCCAGCTCTCTTGTCTTGCACTTTGTTAGTGAGCAACACCCCCGTCTCATTATTCTTTGGCTGCTTTTTTGTTCTTTCCCCTTACGCCTACCATGGACTTTAGCAGACTCCTCGGTACTACGAAAGCAAAGGTCCTGTGGTCAGCCAGTCACCATCCTGGGCTTTCCTTCACCTTCAGAACAGACGGGGAAGAGGGGAAATGAAGGCCCACTGTGGTTAAAGCCCTTACCCAAGTCCTACAATGTGGCATGGGCACATCGGCCATTACGGTTCAGGGGACCCGACTCCCCCTGGCCCAGGCCTTTTTAGGTTTGTTGTAATCCTGCCTCTGATACTGTTCTGGGATGCATGTAAATACCACATCTGCTTTAGTCTTAGAATCAGTGTGTGAGCCAGTGAGGGTAAATTAGACTAGAAGTTGGGGGACTTGCCCATGTAACTTGGATGAACCACTTAACTGTGCTGTGCCTCAGTTTTTTTAATCTGCAAACTGGAGACAATTGATCTATACCTGTCCCGTTCTCCCTCCTAAGGTTAGGATGACAGCATAGATTGGAGAGCACTTTAAAAAATGCTGCATGATTTTAAAATAAATTGACCAAGGATCTTAGGATTCAAGGCAATATAGCAGACAGTGTGGCCGCTGTCCACAGCACCTCTGCCTATTTCCCAGGGCTCAGAGCTCTGGGACCCGGTGAAGTCTTTTGAAGGGAACTCTTTTTACCTGAGCAGATACAGAAGATGGGCCTCTGAGTTGGAGAAGCTGGGTCAGGAGTGGTAGGGAGAGGACAGAGAGACCTGGAATGGGAAGCTGGGAGGACAGTTTGTAATATGTAATGACTGTTTGACAGGAGCAGCTCGGCAAATGCCAGAGCCAGCTGGCCCCATCCATGATGCCTGGAGGGAGGTCTGGTATAGCTTGGGCCTCAGGAGGAAGGAGTGTCCTGGCCGTCCCTGGTCTGGAGGCCACAGGATCTGGCCCCTTCCAAGTTGATGGCAGAGTGCGCTCCCCTGTCCGTCTGCCCTGGACATGTTGGCTCTGCCCGGAGCAGATTCAGGGGGGCCTCCTGGCCCTGCCTCAGGCTGGCCCTGCGGGGACAGTAACTCCCGTGGGAGAGCCTCACACTGTGTAACCTAATGTCTCCGGGGCTGCCCCAGAATTAAATTCTTGAGAAGCAATGGTGGTAGCCTTCATTTCCTCATCTACAAGTGGGGATGTTGCTACTGTTGCTTTTATTAGTGTCCGGGAAAATCAAGTGAGATCATGTAGAAGAAAAAAAAACCCCTTGAAAACTGTAAACCATGAGCCCTTAGTGACTTGTGCCGAGGTAACATATCTGGTCTGTAAAATGGGTGATGGAAGGTTGCCTGGCTGCCTACTTTGAGGATTGTGGGGAGACTCAAATGAGGCCACAACTGAAAGCCCTGAACTTTTACACAAATTTACGATAGCTTAGCTACTGACACCCAGAGGTCAGTGCAGCTGTCTCCACATACAATCCTGAGGTAGAAAAAACCAAGAGCCAGGTCAGCTAATTCACATCTAACATGGGCTTTTTTTTTTCTCTTGGTTTCTGCATGGTCTAAGGTTTTCTGTCTGTGAGTTTATTTCAAGAAGAAAAGAAAACTCAGGGGCACCTGGGTGGCTCAGTTGGTTGAGCGTCTGACTTCGGCTCACGTCACGATCTCACGGATCGTGGGTTCGAGCCCCGCCTTGGGCCCTGTGCTGACGCCGAGGAGCCTGCTTGGGATTCTCTTTCTGCCTCTTTTTCTGCCCCTCCCCCGCTTATGCTCACACTCTCCCAAAATAAATATTTAAAAATAGATAAAAATGAGGCTGGCTCATGAGATTATGGGTTGTTCCTCCCAAGTGAGGACCTGCTGGGGCTCACTGAGCCCCAAATGGCCAGGTTCCGAATTTTCCTTCTTAGGAGTTCCAGAGTGTGGCTTCTCACCTGGTCCCGCACGACCCAGCCCTCCCTTTGGCTCTGAAGCTCTCTGCCTAGGGCTCGGCCTGGCCAAAGAAGCCAGCCCCCTGACAGGCACGCTGTCCGTCCCTGGCCTGAACAGTCCTGCCTGGGGAGCAGCAGAGCTGAGAGGGAAGGCCAGGGCCAGGGCAGCACTGGGCTCAAGGGCCCCTTTGGTCCGTTCCAATCTGAGGGGAAAGACACTGACTTAGATACCTCATTCCAATAGGGATGCTAAAGAAGTGGTCACGTTACTGACTGCACTGTGAGGCATGCCCACAGAAGTAATGTTTATTATTTATTTTTTGTTTACCAGTTCGTTACGAAGGGTATTACAAAGGATACAGATGAATAGCCAGATGGAGAAATATACATGGGACGAGGTCCAGAAGGGTCCCGAGTGCAGGAGCTTCTGTCCCGGTAGAACTGGGGTACACCATCCTCCTGGCATGGATGTATCCACCAACCTGGAAACTCCAGTAAAACTTCTTTTATTGCCAACTACATCAGGAATGAGACTGGCTGCAAATAACAGAAGAGCGTGCTAAGATAGGTACGGTGTTGTAGACAAAGACAGGTTTATTTATCTCATGTGGCCAGAATCCCAAGATGGGCATTCAGAACTGCTTTGGCATCAAGTTCCCAAACCTGTCGCTTGCGGCTCTGCCGTGTGTGTGTGTGTGTGTGTGTGTGTGTGTGTGTGTAGCCCTTCGCCATCATGCCAGTCATCTTGTGGTTGCAAGACAGCAGCTATGTGTCCAGGAATTACCACTACATTCCAGACCTGAAGAAGTAGGAAGGGCCAGGAGCTTTAGCAGGAAAGCAAAAGTGCTGCTAGAAGCTCTCACCTTGCTTTTCATTGGCTAGAGCTGTCACGTGTCACTCCTAGCTGCAAGGGAGTCTGATGAAGTATAAGAATTTTTAGCAAGGGGCGTGAAGGCCAGGCCGTTTGGTTGGTAAGGAAGGGGAACACGTGTTGGGTAAGCACTCAGCAACGTCTTCTACAACAGTACAACCTGATGGTCTGACCCTGATCTTCTCAGAGAGCACCGCAAGGAGGCATCTTTGGAAATGGGTGCCTGGTGGTCTAAAAGAGCCAGCGCAGCTCGAAAGAGGACTGAACTTAGAAGGAGGGACAGACCGGAGGGCAGGGGTGGCGGGAATCGACCCAGAAGGATACAACCCCGTGAGCCTCAGACTAGTCACAAGATCGCATGACCAGTAACCCTGAACCGTGTGTTGATCGCGAATGTCCTATGGAGGGCTGTGGGGGTACATTTCTTGGGGAATAGAGACTGGGTCAGGGTTGCTTGCTGCCTTCCTGCAAGATGCCCTTTTAGGCATGACAGGCCATTCGCAGGGATCTTCCAGGTTCAGACAGCTGTAGTAGCTCTAGTGATCTCCCAAGAGCACACCCCCCCCCCACCTCTGTCCCCAACAACTGGGCATTCCAGAGCTTTCCATTCACGAGGGTTCTTCATCTCTCCCCGTTAAGAAAATCCAGCAGCTCTCAGAGGGCTCCATGTTTGGCCACGGCCTGAAGCACCTGTTCCACAGCCGGCGCCGGTCTCGGGAGAGGGAGCATCAGACGTCTCAGGATTCCCAGCAGCAGCAGCAGCAGCAGCAGCAGCAGGGCATGTCCGACCATGACTCCCCGGACGAGAAGGAGCGCTCCCCGGAGATGCACCGCGTCTCCTACGCCATGTCCCTGCACGACCTGCCCGCGCGGCCCACCGCCTTCAACCGCGTGCTGCAGCAGATCCGCTCCCGGCCCTCGATCAAGCGGGGCGCCAGCCTGCACGGCAGCGGCGGGGGCGGCGGCGGGGGTGGCAGCCGGCGCACCAAGAGCAGCTCCCTGGAGCCCCAGCGCGGCAGCCCCCACCTGCTGCGCAAGGCCCCCCAGGACAGCAGCCTGGCCGCCATCCTGCACCAGCACCAGTGCCGCCCCCGCTCCTCCTCCACCACCGACACCGCCCTGCTGCTGGCTGACGGCGGCAACGTGTACCTCCTGGCCGAGGAGGCCGAGGGCGGCGATAAGGTGAGGTGGGGCACGAGGGGGCGTGGCCTCGGTGTGGCTGGGAGGCACTCGGGCGCGAGAGCCATCCGCCGAGGGGCCTCTGGACCTGCGGGGGGCTGAGCTGGGGGCCCTGCCGGGTGGGTACCCACACCCTACTGCCCACAGAACTGTCCGCGGGGTTGGACCAAACCCAAGGCAAGAGATGATCCCCAAAGGGTTCGTTTCTCTTTGTCTCAGGGGTTTTCAAAAATGAGGTTTTGCTCAGGCCGATGTTAATTCCGGCTTGTTTACCTTAAACAGGCCATCAAGGAGCAGTACCGGCAGTTGGTTCAGAGCCCAGGCTGGCGCCAGCCCTGGCTCTGCACTTAGTAAGCTGCGTCAGTCACTTAACGTCTGTGTGCCTCAGTTTCCCCAGCTGAAAGTGAGGATAATAACAGTAGAGTTGCTCTAGGTTCGAATGGGTTCACGTATGTATGAATGTCTGGGATGGAGCCTGGCACAGTATCGTTTTTATTATTATTACCAACCAAAGAAGGTGGGAGAGGAAGCCATGAGGGGTAAGGAGAGGGTAAGGGTAAGGAGAAAAGCTAGTTTGGCACTTCCTGAAGTTCTGTCCTCACTCCTTTGTTCATATGGCAAGTGCTCACTGAACGCTTGCTAATGCCATAAGAATGAACAAGCCGAGGTGCTGTGTTCACGAGCTTACTGAATGGGGGGGGGGGCAGACGGGCAACGGACAGAATAAGGTGGTAAGGCTGTGATAGAGGCTGTGAGGCCTTTGGGAGCAGGGGGAGGGAATTGGAGTTGGTAAAGACCTTCTGGAGGAAGCCATTGACTTGAGCCTTGAAGGAGTACAGGTTAGCCCAGGAAAGAACTAGGGGAAGAGGGGGGAGAGGGAGTAGCATGTACAGAAGTCCGCGAGCTGGCGCAGGGGTCCTCCTGGCCTTCGCTGTGGTCACAGCATCCAGCTGTGTTGGGGACCGATGGGTAGGCAGAGGCCAGACTACACAGGTAGTGTGAAGGTGTCCATGGGTGTTAGGCAGGAAGCTGGAAGGAAGTGGTCCCTCTGGATCTCAGTGTAGACAATAGACCGGGAAGGGGGTTAGGAGTGGAGTCAAGGAAACCGGTTTTGGAGCTGCTTCAGGAGTCTGGGCCGCAGCAGTGAGGATAGAAAGGAGGAGACAAATCCGGAAGACATTTGGAAGTTGGAATCAGCACTGCCAGGTGAGAAAGTGGATAGGAAGACAAAAGGAAAGAGGAGAGGATGATTCCAGGGTTTCTGGCTTACCAACCTCGCGGATGGGGCATCTTCTAGTTGAGGAAACACGGAAGTAGGAGCAGGTTGTGGAAGGAGAGTGATGAGTTCACTTTTGGACGCGTTGAGTTGCAGGTGCCTTTGGGAGCCGTCCGACTAAAGAGCTCCAGCGGGCGGTCGGGTTCATGGGCGAGAGGTCTGGACTCGGGCTGGCACTCTGGAAGTCAGCACTGAGCTTGAAATCATGGGTATAGAAGAGACCCCTGAAGGGCACGTGTCGAGTGAGCGCGAAGCCGAGGACAGATGTGACATAAAAGGGACAGAACAGCCAGACACAGAGGAGTCACCATGGAGAGAGAGAATCCTGAAGCAGGAGGAGGGAGTAGTCAAAAGAGTGAAACGGGGCAGGAGTGACAGGTCCTATCTGGGTATGGAAGTGTGTGCAGGCAGCACACGCAGAGGGGGTCATTGGTAACCAGCAAGAAACCCGTTTCAGTGGATTGCAGAGCTGGTGGAAGTGGGGGCAGCCATGTGTTGCCCGTGCGGGGAGACAGGACAGCAGATAGTGGGTTGAGGCACTTTGGGTTTTATTGGGGTTTTAAAGATGGGTGGGGAGAGTTGTGGGTCACCTAGGGCCTCATGGGCCAGGAAAGGGGCTTCTGACTTTTTTCCCCAAGTGAGATGGGAGGTCATTAGAAGGTTTTTGTGCAGATGAGTGATACCTTTTCAGAAGACCACGCTGGCTGCTGTGTGAACAGGCTACGAGCCGGGGTGTAAACACGGAGTCCAGCCGGGAAGCTGTCGAAATACTCCAGGCACGGGGCGGTGGTGGCTTGCAGCTGGGTGGGAGTGGTAAGGGTGGGGAGAAGTGGCTGGATTCTGGATTTGCTTCGGAGATCGGGCCACGTCCACCTCTGACGGTTGTGGAGCGTGAAAGCAGGCAAAGACGGCACACGGCTTTTTGGCCTGGCAGCTGGAAAGACGAAATCGTCATTCACGGAGTTGGGAAAAAAGGCAAATGGAACAGATATCTGGCAGGGGCCGTGGCCGGGGGGGGGGGGGGGGTGCGGGTGGGCAGAAAGCGGAGCTGGGTTTTGGACCTGTTATGTTTGAGACGGCTATTAACATCCACATGGAAATGCCAAGTAGGCAGTCAGATGTATGAGTCTGGAGTCCTGGGGAGAGATCCAGGCTGGAGGCATACAGTTGGGAGTTGTCGGCGTGAAGATAGGATTCAGATGGATGGCACCGGACCATTTGCAAGCCCTAGTTTCAACTGTGGAGAGTGCGTTCCCAGAGTGAGATCTGCATGTGTTGGCTGAAAGGGCTTGTGAAATGGAGACCCCAGAGGGGCCGGCAGAATGAAGCAGCTTACCAGGCCACAGTGAACAGGTGCTCTGCGTGCAGCTGCAGCCGGACCCACCTCTCAGCGCTGAGTCAGTGAAGACACTTGAAAAACAAAAATAGAACCGTCCTGCCAGGCCAGGGTCCCCAGTACCACAGCTCCTTTATGAAGAGGAGCATGTGAACCTTGGGTTCTCTGGCTGCCTGAGCAGACGGAGCGGGTGGGTGGCTGGCCCCGTGAGAAGCTGGTGAAGGGTTGTTGATGTTTGCTGACCTCGAATGCAGGGGGCTGGGGGGCGCCGGGGTGGGCGTGTCAGCCGGGAAGCTTCTCCCCAGGCTTTTGCACGTGGCTCGTGCGGACACCGGCCCCGAGACAGCCGGGGTTCTTCTCTCGCTGCCGGTGAAAGACCGGGGCCGGATGCTCTTGGGCGAGCTGCCAGGCAGGACGGTGCCCTGGGGGACATGATTGTTCCTACGACTGTCTTATATCCTTATTTAGAACTTTCAGCTCTCCCCAACTCTGTCATATGTGTTGCCCAGTTAATCTGAACAACCTCCCTGTGAAGTTGCCAGAGCAGGTGTTCTTATCCCCATTTTCCGGATGAATAGACCGAGTCCTAGAGGAATCAAGAGACTGCTTGCCTGAGGACACCCAGCTACTTTCATGGCAGAGAGGAGACTAGAGCCCACATTCGAGCGTGTTCGCGAGACCAAACAGATGTGAGGTCACTGAAAGCACCAGGGGTCACGTGATGCAGTATCCATAGGGAGCAGACCTGCCTCGGCCCAAGAGGGTGACTTTATTGCTGGGGTACCGTTCCCCCTTCCGTGACACAGCTTTCCAGCCCTGTAGCTGTTCCTCCAGAGATAGGCGAGGCCTGGGGAGCTCCTGAGGAGCAAGGGGGTCTTCCAGCCAACCCGGCTCTGTCAGCTGACTCCCCCAGACCCAGAGGCCATTGGTTGGTGTGAGAAGCTGTGGTGGTTCCACCCCGGTCTGGGCATGAATAGAAGGTATTCTTCTCTCTAGTAAACACTGCGCCACATGCTCTCTGCAAGCTCCCTGGTGATTACTAGCATCTATTTTTAATTCATAAGCCTCCCCCACTACCCACACCCCTTGCCATTGTTTGGAACTCACCAGCTGGCTTTCGGACCAGAGCGGCCCCGGCGGGGGTTGAGTTACTGGAACAGCCTGGAGGCGGCTATAGTTCCTCAGCTGTCATGGAGAGGCTCGCCCAGCCCCCACCCGAAGAGAGCAGGGGACCTGGAGCCCCAAGGACAGCAGGGGAACAGATAGGGGCTCATGGTCCTGGGAGGCAGCTCAGCCTTGGTGACATTGTTGGCTATCATTTGTTCCCTCCAGTTAGCTGTTTTCGACGTTGTGCCTCAAATGATTTCCCCTAAAAGCAAAATCGGGGGCACCTGGGTGGCTCAGTTGGTTAAGCTTCGGGCTCTCGATTTTGGCTCAGGTCCTGATCTCACGGTTCGTGAGATCAAGCCCCACGTCAGGCTCTGTGCGGAAAGCACGAAGCCTGCTTGGAACTCTCTCTCTCCTCCTCTCTCTGCCCCTCCCCTGCTTATGCGCACATGCGTTCTCTCTCTCTCTCCAGAATAAATAAATGAACTTTTTTCTTTTTTAAAAAGAAGCAAAAACAAATGCCCATCTCCGCCCCACCATCCTGCTCTCTACTATTTGTATAGCACTGAGCACGTTAGCTACTCTCTCTGCCTGACATCTATAAAGCGAAAAAAATTGTCATCATTTGTTGGGGCACTGGGGCCCTAGGTGCCCAGAGAATGCAGGTGACATCTGGGTTCTCCATCTGTATGTAACGTAGCCTTAACCTCTGGGAAACTCGGGCCGCAGGGGCTGCAGCAGGAACCACTGGTTACATGGGCAGCAACAGTGGAGTTGAGTGTCCCCCAGAAGATGAGTGTTTATTCTCTCTCTCTCTCTCTCTCTCTCTCTCTCATTCTCTCTCTCTCTCTCTCCTGAGCAGCAGTTCTGAGAAAATGTGTACTCTCAGAGAAACCTAGTAACTCTTCCCATCCTGCCTTTGTGTCCTGCTCCCAGCGTTTCAGGGACCAGATTAGCCCCTGCAGGGATCAGAGGCGTATATTCCCTTTTTCTCATTTGTTCCACATCTGATTGGCTCATTGCTTCCCTCTTGGTCTTATTCAAAATTTTCCCTAAGCTGCTGCCACGTTCCTCTCCCCACTTCTAGGCTTGTGCGAGGTGCACCCAGCTGGAGGGTTTCGGGAGGGGGATAATGCAGGAGCACTGGGTTTATGGCCAGCCCTGCCAGGCTGGCTCCCGGCCTTGCTCTGGTTGCCCTTCCCCCTCTGTGTGGTGTGGTTGGTGGCCTCTGAGGACGAGGAACAGCGTGTGGGTGGGAGCCTAGAGCTCGCAGAAGGTGTCTAGACAGCCTTCGGAGACCAGCACAGAGTTGCTCAGTGGCAGGACTTTTACTGACAGGCCAGCCTGCTGCCCCTGCTGAACCAGGGCAGGCAGGGTGGGAGAGAGGGCCGGGTGCACACGGTGAGGTGCAGAGAGTGGAGAGATCGTGTCACGCTTGGATGCTTCCCGTGGCCTCAGGAGGTCTTATCTCCAGGCTCCAGGCAGGGAAACCAGTGGTGTTCAGCTCATCACCTAAACCAGAGCAGACTCTGGACATCCTGTTCTTCCATATACTGCCCCACCAGACTTACTCGACAACAAGATTTTTTCTTCTCTGCCCCGGCATAAATAAGCACCCCTGTTTACTCCGAGGGATGGCAAGCGAGGGGCCACCCTTAGCCCTAGGCTCTTGCCAAGAAGACAGATCTTGGCAGGTGCCAAAGGAGCCTGGTTTATTTACGTCTGAGATCCTGCTGGGTCAGAGGTGGGTGGGGCTGCCCTGCCGACCCCTCAGCAGCTGGGGGAGGCCAGACCATGCATCTGGGGGGCTTCCTCGTGTGTCTGAGCTTGCAGGCCAGACTACACGAGAGGCCGAAGGGGCCCTGCTCTAGGGTCCCGCTGTGTTCCTCGGCCTGTCCACACAAATACGTCCACCTTCAGAGCCACATAACACCCTGCCCGTTCAGTCATTCATGTATACACTCGGGTCTGTGCCAGCCGGAACTCCTACCCAATTGCTGGGGAGGACAGCCGCCTTCTCTGTTCCGTCTCGTCCCCTCGTCTTTTCTCTTTCTCTCCGCATGCAAAGGCTCCTTAGGTGGACAGAGAACCAGAGGCAGCCAGCCGCTCGCCAGGCCAAGACGGGGCAGCTCTGTGATTTGTCGTGAACCGTTGTTTCCTGTCTCAATGATTAAAGACATGGGGCGCCTGGGTGGCCCAGTTGGTTTAGCGTCCAACTTTGGCTCAGGTCATGATCTCGAGGTTCGTGAGTTCGAGCCCCGTGTTGTGCTCTGTGCTGTGTCAGCGGGCTCTGACCCAGAAGCAGCCTCGACCGCTTGGAGCCTGGAGCCTGCTTTGGATTCTGGGTCTCCCTCTCTCTGCCCCTCCCCTGCTCGGGTCTGTCTCTCTCTGTCTCTCAAAAATGAATAAATGTTAAAAAAAAAAAAAAAAAAGACTATTTTCCTGGGTTCTTCGGGCCCCACCACAGCAGTATATCTTGTAGCACCTGGCAAATCAAATTCTTCTTTTAGTCTGATTTGCGGTCCTCATATGCAGGAGAAGCACCTTGCCTTTTAGGGGTCCTGTCCAATCAGGAGAGGGGCTAAACAGTGAGGACTCTGCCCCTTACCTAAAGCTTGGGCCCCAGAGATCATGAGCTACAGCCTTCTCTTTTAGAGCAGGATCCTGGGCTCAGTTAGTTGTCCCAGGAAGGACCTGGCTTTTCTAGAATTAGCCTTTATTCATCTTCCCCACTGACATCCATGACTTTCTTTCTAGATAGAAAATTCCCCCTGTTCTCCAGATTAGCCCTGGCTTCTGGAAGTACAGAATTCTCCCGGGGGGGGGGGGGGGGGGGCGGGGTGGTGAAGTTAGATCATGTCCAAGTTACCTCGCAAGACCCAGTTTCTTGCATTTTCAGCCCCCTTGTGGCCTAGCTCAGGCTAAAACCTTATGGGAGACCCTGTGGCTCTCTGCAGCCCCTGGAGTGAGGACTCCAGCCCAGATGCAGGTGGGAGACTTTCAAGTCCCCAGCCTTTCCCCTTGGGACCCTGAGCCCATAAGATGCACCCCAGGGGAAGGTGTGCTCCGGGTTTGGTTATCAGCCCCACGCCGGAGCCGGCAAGAGCAGCAGGAGGAGCTCTCTGTCATCCCGCTCCAGACGGCGAGGAGCCAGTGCTGGTGGTGTGGGCATGGGTCAAGGGAGCTGGCACAGGGCTCCCCAGCCACCGTGCACATTCCTCCCTGTATCCACCACATCCCTGAGTTGGGACACACGATCTCGGTTCCCTCTGGTGCCAGATGAGGCAATGGATATCTAGTATCGCTAACCTGATCCCCGCTTCTGCCTCTTTCTTCTCCTGGGCAGTCTGAGCTTTCTCTGTTTATACGCCACAGGGCACAGGGCTCTGACACAGAAGCAGTGATGAATACATACACCCGGCCGCATTCCTGCTGGGCTCCAGGAGCCAAGGGCTGTCATGCCCTGCAGTGTGGGGGCTGGAGGCAATGAGTGATGTTTCTGGAAACCGTAGCCCTCTCCGACCACCCTTCTCTCCCCAGTGACAGGCGCTGGGGCGTCTGACTGTTCTTGGCCCCTGCCAGCCCCTGTTTCCCACATCCTGCAGAGGCCAACTCTCATGTCTCTACTTCTTTGACCTTCTTTTGGTCAAAGAAGGTCTTTTGTCTTTTGTCCTCTTTGACCTTCACCCAAGTCTGGATAGGGGAGTTCTCACTGCATCCTTTTCCACCTCTGCAGAAACCCTGCTACTGGGACCCCAAAGCTGGGCCAGTATCCATAGCTAGTGAATAATTAAGCATGCCCAGCAGATGCTCAACAGATCCAAAGTGGTACTGTGACCTCCTTCTGGTGGCCGGAAAGGTGAAGCCGGCCCTGGAAAAGCTCTGTAATATTAACTTCATTATATAAGGTTTCTTCACGGCCTGAGCAGGCGGCTTCAGAGCCAACTATGAGCTGGGCCCCATGCCTGTCTACTGACTTCTCAGGGGCCCGGTGGCATGGCGGGCATGTGCCTCGGACTTGTGGGTCGTGTCCCTTTGAGCCTTGCTGGCTTTGGCACTCAGTCAAACAGCATTTTGCAGCTTGCGTTCCTCGTTTAATCAGGGCAGCTCATATAAGTGAGGAGCCCTGGAGTCAGCAGGAACCCCCAAGAGTTCTGCATGTCAACCCTCTGCTTTTAGAAAGGAATCATTCTAAATTCTTCTTGGCAGGGGCGCCTGGATGGCTCAGTCAGTTAAGCGTCCGACCTCGGCTCGGGTCCTGATCTCACGATTCGTGAGTTCGAGCCCCACATCGGGCTCTGTGCTAACAGCTCAGAGCCTGGAGCCTGCTTCGGGTACTGCACCTCCCTCTTTCTCTGCCCCTCCCCTGCTCGCACTCTGTCTGTCCCTCTCTCTTAAAAATAAATAAATGTAAAAAAATTAAAAAAATAAATTCTTCTCGGCAAAGAGTATGGAGTGGGGGTGCTCTCTTCCTAAAAACCACCCAAAAAGAAGCTGCTTCCTCTCTGGGTCACTTTCTCCTACACCTGTCCCCAGCGCCCCCACCACCAAGGAAACAGAGTGGCTATGAAAGGCTTGAAATCATCTTTATCTATCCACCTGTCACCCATTTTGATTTTCCTAAAAGAGACCAAAGATGAGCGGTTCTCTCCACTGCCCAGCGTCTGGCTCATGACTTTGCCCGCAGGGGGCTTCCTGTAGGAGTGTCCACGGCATCAGCCGGGTGGAAAAGCACCAGATGGGAGACATGGCCTTCTCCCTCCCTGGAAGCAGCTGGAGGGCGGCCTGGTGTGTGCGTGCTGGTCACCCCCCAGCTCTCTCCATTCTGGCCTTTTCTGTCTGCCTTTTCTATCCGCTCGTGGGGCCAAGCCTCTCCACCTGCTCCTACGAAACATGCCCACTTGGTTGCTGTAGTTCACCCCGCAGACTATGAATCTTCCTCCCCTCCTGCCTTTCATGGCGGGGGTGGTGCAGGGAGGACGAAGAAGCTCTCTGCTGAGAAATGTGAGTTTCTAAGAAGATGCATCTTCTGGTCGGGTCAACAAATGAGTGTTGGAGGAAGGACTCTGAGTGCCGACCGCTTCCCAAAGCCCTATTTGCAAGATGTGAGCATTAGCGAGGCAGCAGCCTGCCACGGAGGGATGCTAACTGGGAGATTTTCACAGCGCACCTGGAGCGTGAGATTTTGAAGGCCTCACCTTCTATTCTGAGCTGCTAAATTTAGCTGTCTTTAGCTTCTAAAGCCGATGGCTTCTCAGGTTTCCCCTCCTTCAGAATATGTGGTTTGTGCCTTTTTTTTTTTCCCCCTAAGAGAAAGAAGAGTAAGTAGGAAGATTAAAAAAGGGAGGAGCTGAAGAACGATAACCAGAGGAGAAGAAGAAAAGAGAAAATGTGAAACTGACAGTATTAGGGGAAGAAGGGGCCTGGCCTGAAACCTCAACGAAGAGGAAGGGGAGACTGAACTGAGCGGAGCCCAGCGACTATCCGGGTTTCCCTCCAGCGTCCTCTTCCATCTGTCACCCCTGGGCTCAGGCTAACCGGGAGGGTGGGGGCAGTGTGACCACAGACCCCTGGCCCAGCCCAGCTGCCCGCGCTCGTGGGCCCGAGCTACGGGGGCCGCCCCACCTTGGCTGACATGGGGCCTGCGTCTCCGCCAGGCCAGAGGGGGTGACGGCAGGGGAGCGGGACGGCCAGGACTTAACAGCAGGTACACGCGATGGCATCCTCTCAGGGGCACCCTCTTCTTTGCAGAAGGAGGTTGCCTTGTGGCTCGTGTGCTACCTAAGCCCCCAGCCTTACTGCTCACCGTAGCCCTTCCGCATCCACCTGCCACCCTCTCGGCAGCCACTTTTGTGGCTTCCTCTGTCCCAGGCAAAGTCTCCCAAGTAGCATGTGGTGTGTGTGTGCGTGTATGTGCACATACACGTGTGGCGAGGGGGCCTCGGCGCTGGTCGTCTTGTTCAGTAAAACCGACAATGTGTCAGGCATGTTCCCAGTTTATCATCACTGCAGCCCTGGGAGTTCATGAGCATGCGTGCCATTTTGCAGCCAGGAAAACTGAGGCTCGGCTACGGAGAGTCTCTCACCTTCCCCTCCTACCTCCTGATGCCGAGGGTCTGATTCCTTAAGGCCTCTTCCTCCAGGCTGCTGCTTTGTAGGCCCTGGTGCCTCCTCCGGCAGCTGTGACGGAGCACCCGCATGGCCTGCCGAGGCCAGCGAGTGGCAGGGTGTGGGTCTGTGGCAGGCCGCTGACCGCAGGCCCTCTGCCGTGCCACTGAGAGGGGTAGCCCTCCCCCACAGAGCCTGGCCTAGGTGAGTCTTCCTGTGATACATCCCCCTTCAGCCAGGGCTTTTCAGCCCCCCACCCCCACCCCCCACCCCCGCCGCCCTCCACTCCCGCCTCCCATTGCACTTGGGGACATTGAGCCTCAGGGCGTGTGGGAGCTTGAGGTCCCAGAGCAACTGTGGAACTGAGACCCAAATCCAGGGCTCACATAACCTTTCCCCACCCCAAATCACGGCGCCTTGGGCTCCCTGCTTCCCACCCGCAGGACAGGAAACTCCGTGGCCTTGGCAGGTCTGGGAACATTTCATGCACGTAAAGACAAGAGCAGACTCTGGAGGGAAAGGGATCTCTCTCCCCCTGGCCTGCCTGGCACACCTCCCCCTGGTTCCTGTTTGTTCCTTTTCTCTTAGCAGACTACCGGTTCACCCCTAGCTCCTCCCCTCTTTTTCCTGCTGTTTAGTTGTTGTGCTGATGGGTGGTTGTCCCTGGAGGAGAGGAGCCGAACCCTCCCATCGGGGAGACCCCCGGCTGCCTGTGTCCTGGGGGCTCTCCTCAGGGTTATCTTGGTGGTGCAGTGTGCTCTTGCAGGAACCTCTTTCTGGTGCTTCTGAGCCTTCATGATCGGGAAGTCCAGGGAGGGAGAGAGCTCAGGAGAGAGCCCCAGGGCTCTCCCCACCTCTGGTCTCCTGCTCACTGCCACCTTCTGTTCTGGTTGAAAGGAAAGGTTACACATCTTAGCTTGGTGGAGCCTAGAAAGGAGGGAGGCGGGGGGAGGGGGGTCTGTTTGTTTGTTTCATTTATTCCACCAACATTTCTTGAAGTGCTTCTACACGTTATGCTGAATTTGACTTGACATGTTTTAAAAAATAAGGGCTTTAAAATGACCGCCTTTTTGGGGAGGCACCTGCGTGGCTCTGTCGGTTGAGGCTCTAACTCCAGTTCAGGTCATGATCTCACTGTTCGTGAATTCGAGCCCCACAGCGGGCTGTCTACTATCAGCCTGTCAGTGCAGGGTCCGCTTCGGATCCTCTGTCCCCCTCACTCTCTGCCCCTGCCCCGCTTACTCTCTCTCAAAAAAGAAAACATTAAGACTATGTGTATATACTTAGGGCTTGTTTGATTTGTTGTGGATGTGTTCCAAGTAAAATTTCTTAAGTAGTTCAAAACACTTGCAGGGACACCTGGCTGTCCCAGTCAGTAGAGCGTATGGCTCTTGATCTTGGGGTGGTGAGTTCAAGTCTCACACTGGGTGTAGAGATTATTTAAAAATAAAATCTTTAGGGATGCCTGGATAGCTCAGTCGGTTAAGCATCTGCCTCTTGCTTTTGGCTCAAGCCATGATCTCACAGTTCATGAGTTCAAGCCCTGCGACAGGCTGCGTGCTGACAATCCAGAGCCTGCTTGGGACTCTCGCTCCCCTCTCTGCACCTCCCCCACTCTTGCTCTCTCTCAAAAATAAATCAACATTAGAAACATATTTCTAAAAACCCGAAAACTTTTACAATGAGAAATACGGGAGGAAAAAATCAGTAAGAGCTGCCGTGGATTTAGAAAAAGGTAAAGTCTGGGGCGCCTGGGTGGCTCAGTTAGTTAAGCATCCGACTTCGGCTCAGGTCATGATCTCATGGTTTGTGGGTTGGAGCCCCCACGTCAAGCTCTGTGCTGACAACTCAGACCCTAGAGCCTGCTTCGGATTCTGTGTCTCCCTCTCTCTGCCCCTCCCCACCTCACATTCTGTCTCTCTCCCTCTCCCTCTCTCAAAAATAAGCATTTAAAAACATTAAAAAGGAAAAAAAAAAAGTCTTTGGATGATCATTTCAAAGTAACCAAAATGTTATCATCTAGGCTGCGTTAAGAATGAGTGCAAAAACATGCTTTTAAAAATTTTGGTCCCAATATACTTTGTCTTAGATATTATTTTACAAGCTTGTCATTAGTTCTGGAAGAGGAGGGATGTCTTAGTATGAGAAGACCAGGCTGTGGTTTGGATGCCTAGGACAAAGCTGCAATAGACAAGACTGTCTGTTACAGCCCCATGAGATAGGTCATTCAATCATTCTGAAAGCCCAGGGAGGGTCATTCTAATGCTAGGCCCAGCGAAGGGCTCGGACGTGTTTAAGATGTGATTCCTGCCTTCCTCGGGAAAGTAAGACCGAAGACCTGTTTGCACATAACCACTGTGCGAGAGGAACAAATGTTGGGACGTGCTGGAAGTAGTCTCTGACCCTCATGTCCCGGGCTGCACATGGCTGAGCTGGCCCCCAGAAATCGGGACCTGTTGATGTGCTTTTGCTAGGTTCCTGTCCTCACAAACCCCAAGTCATCGGCCACCATTAATGTTTGTAAGGTTTCCCCAAGCCCAGGGTGTGGGGACTCCTACTCTTGGTTTTGGCTGCACGCCCTGGCCTTGGGCCCCACAGATACGGCTGGGACCTTCTTATCTCTTCGCACCTTCTTGGGACCACCCTACCACGTGTGGAGCCTGAGTATTTAAAACCCGAGTCCTTCGCCTGGCTCACGTAGGTGCAGGAGCCGTGTCTTTGGTGATTCCGCCTCGGAAGCCTCCCTGAGAGACTGAGCTGGGCCCTCAACTCCGCTGGCCCTCCTGTACCCCTGCTCACAGCTTGCTCGCCTCAATTGTGGCCCTCTGGCCCCCTCTGCTGGCCACTCACAGGATTTCTTGCTGGAACTGTCCAGATGAAGTCCAAGGAGGAAAGGACTGCTGTGAGTTTGCCATCTGTGTTTGATCCAGGGTGTTTATGCCTGGGCCATGCTGGGGGGAGGCGGTGGGGGGGGGGATGGAGGAGAGTGGGGAATAGGGAGCAGAAGCCAGCGGAGAAGGAGCTGTAGTGGTGTCTGAGCAGAGAGTGGATTTCTGGAAGAATATCTCAGAGCTGCGGGGGTCCCCCAGGCGATGCTGGCTGAATTCTGATCCCTCCAGGGAGTTCTTGGCTAGGGAGCATGGCTTGGGAGTGATGGAGGCTTTAGCGGGGCAGAAGGGAGAGAGGTAGGGTACTCCAGGCTGAGCTGGCTGTGTTAGGATCCAACAAGAAGTCCCCTCCAGGCTCCAGAGACCTCCTTTTCATCCTGGCCGGGAGCCCTACTTCCTTTAGGAGGTGAAGAAGGGAGCCAGTGGACTGTGCCTCTGTTTGTCAGGGGGGCTTCTGATGGTGGGAGGCATTTCTGGGCTTGCACTAGGTGGGTGAGTGATGCAGGTGTATGTCTCCATGTGCTGCACCCCCCACGGGGGCTGGAGGTGCTGCCTGTCACACCTGGGTGTCCTCATGCACACTGAACTCCTGGTGGCGACAGCTGGGCTTGGGAATGGGCAGAGTGGTGGTGGCGGGGGCACCTCTTTAGAGCTGGGTCTCCCCGCTCAGTGATCCTGCCTGTCTCCTCCCAGATGGGAAGGAGCAGCCTGTGAGCCCCAGGGCAGGGGAAATCTCCCAGAGCAATCCGTCCCTAATCCCCAGGCTGGTCCTCAGGCTGGAGATGGCAGCTGCAGAGCCTGGGAGCTTGGGCACACCTGCTCGCAGACCCCGGCTTCCCTTGGCAAGCCCCGTGCTGCCCAGGGACTGCGACCCCGGGGGCCTGGCCCAGCCCCTGGAAAGCTGGAGCCTCAAAGCCTCTGGCGCCCCGTCACCGGCACGGCTTCGGGAAACGGGACCCGCACAGGTGAGGCCCCTGGTGGGTGGAAGGGGAGAAGGTTACTGGGCGGGGATGGGAGAAAGCCATTTGTGCTGCTTGCCAGGTGGCCTGTGCTCACCGTCTGGTCTCTCAAGGTGTAGCCCCCGCTCCATTACAGAGAACTCTTTGTGGGAGGGTGGAGGGGGCGAACACCAGGCCTTCAGGTCTAGGCTGAGGAGTGCCCGGAGGGCCCCTGGGGTGGGGGTGGGGGCAGGAGTCTTATGCAGAAGCACGGGTGAACCCTGGCTCAGAAGCCTCTAGAAACCAGTACGCCGTACGTCACTCTTCTTGGGGCCAGAGGAGCTGGTGTGCAATTAAGTGGAAGGGGTGTGCCTGGATGTGGTCGCTTCTGTCTACAGAAAGACTTGGACAGGGAGAGCGGGGTGTGAGGGTCCCGTGAGCACTGACCCCAGGTGGACGGTGGGGAGTCCAGAAGGAACCAAGTGCTTGGGCGCCTGGAGCTTTTGGAGAATTTGCAGGGTGGAGAACGGAGGAGGCCCCGAGGCAGGAGCCTGTGGGGGTGAGGAGGCAGAGTGTGCAGGACATTTGTGTGGAAAAGGGCATCGTTCTGAGCAGGGCAGGGAATGTGGTAGCTGAGCGAAAGGTGTAGACTGGGCCAGAACCTATGGGTGGGCCTGTCAGCAGGGTCGGGAAGCTGAGGGCTGGGGGAGAGAGAGGAGAGGGTAGCCCTGAGGCCCGAGTCTGGGCAGGGGTGGGTGCCTGCTGGCTGCAGGCAGAGGCTGACGGAAGCCTCCACCCGGTGCCCAGCTGCCTGGAGATCGCAGGTGCTGTCTGAAAGGGCGAGCGAGTGCATTCCTCGGGTGTCTGTGCCCTGCACTCTGAAATCCCAGGTGGCAGCAATGGACTCTCTGTAAAGCCGCTGAGGGCCTATGCCTTGCCACAAGGGATGGGGTGCTGCAGGGAGGAGCCAGGGCCCTCAGGCTCCTGCCTCTCGAATCCCCCTTTTAGGGGCTGGGGCCTTGCTGCAGGAGTTTTTCACCCCACTGGACCCCCCGTGAACAGACCCGGGTATACATACTGCCCCACGTGTACTTCATTAAGTGCCTAAGCATTTGCCTCCCTGCCCTCCGGAGAAAAGCCGCTTAGGCTCCCTGGCACCGGAGGAACCGCTGGGTGGGCTGGTACCTTCCCCTTCTCCCCTCCCCTGCGCCTTTCCCACATGGGGGTGGGGGGGGGCATGGGTCAGCTGTGATGGGGTGTCCAGAGCTGGGACCGAGCAAGAAACCGCAAACTGCCCCCACCTCCTCACCAGGAAGAGAAAGAGCCAGCAGCCCGGCAGGCTGTGCCTGCTGATTTGGAGGAATGGGGGCAGTCCCTGCCTCCAGCACCGGGGCTTCGGGTCATTTTTCTGGCTCTGGCTGGAATATCTAGTTGGTGTGGGAGACGTCAGGTCCCTTCCTCCCAGCTTCCCTGCAAGGTCAAACTGCCTCTTTAGGCAGAAGGATTTGAGCTGGCCATGAATATTCCTTTCCATCTTGGCCCTGGCCTTTCCCTCTGGGGATGATTAGAAAAAGTGAATGAGTGTTCTCTATCCCTAGAGGGGTGCTCAAATCAGAGTCACGGGGCCAGAAGTCAGCAGATAGAAGCACCTCTGCTGAGTCACGCGGGCCCAACAGCCTCCATCACACTTGGCCTTCTGGGCTCTTAGCGGCTGGAAGCCCAGGCCCTGCTCAAGAGCAACATCCCATGTGGATCTCAACCTGCTTGGCCAGACCCCAGACCCTCTTGTTCCCCGCCCTGGGAGGGAGCCTGAAGGCCACCTGTCCCAGGATGACAGGGACTGCCCTGCTCTCCCAAAGGGAAGCAAAGAAGCTCCAAAACTCTTTGTTTCCTCCCCTCCCCTCTCCTTGCGTGTGTGTGTGTGTGTGTGTGTGTGTGTGTGTGTGTATCTGTCTGTCTAAGAGTGACCTTCGTGTTGGCTTTCCTGAGCAGAGACCTAGGACAGGAAGTCCTCATCTTCTGTGTCAGCCTGCCCTGGGGACCCTAACAGGAGTACTTTGTAAGTTCAGGAAGGGGCTGCTTGTCCCCTGGGGAGGGACGTCAGGCTGGGAGCCCTCTGCAGTCTTGTGGGAACCTGGGAGCACAGGTGGAATTTCCATTGCCGAGAAATAGCACCACGCTCCACATTTCACAGCAGCTAGTACCTTCTCCCTGCACAGAGCTTCATGAAAGCCTGGATGCTTTCTGTCCCTACAGAGTATACTGTGTGCTCCCGGCCTCAGGGATCTGGGCGGCTGGGCTGGTGTGCAAGACGGGGAGCCATTGCCCCTATGGCAGGGCCCCGGGTTAACAGAGGACATGAGCTCAGGCCTGGGAGGAGGTGGGAGCCCTGGGAGGCCCCCAGGAGCCAGGGCTCCCGTAATCTGGCAGCATGCCTAATCCGGCTTCGTGCGGAATTGCCGGATGGGGACAGGGAAGGGAGTCCACGGCTCTGCGAGCCCACGTGGAGGGGGTGCTTCTGGGTGCAGGAAGCAGGGAGGGGAAGTGGGAAGGTTGGACCCTGGACACTTAAGACAACGTCCCATCTCTGGCTCTTCCAGAACATTCACCAGGACTTCTTGGACCTCAGTCACTGTTTAGAACAAGGTCTGTGACCTCAGCCCCGGCTGGTAGGTACCATGAGCGGAGAGCATGACATGGCCTCCCTGGTTGCCCGGCATGGAAGGGCATCATGGAAGGAAGCATGGCCCTCCCTCCACCATTCTCCTTGTAAGAACTTGCCTGGCCCACGGGCGGGGATCAATCTTGGGGTCAGGTACCTAGGAGAGTGGAGTGGGAAGGCATGATGCTGGGGCCGCAGCTCCAGGTGTGGTGCTGGCTGCTGGGCACGGACAGAGGGCTGAGTGGCCTGGGCCAAGTGAAACTCTGTGACAATTTGGAGAGAGGAGCAATGGTGCCTCTGTTGCCCACTTGCTGCCGTGCTCCAGCTGGGAGACCCAGGGAGTTTTCACCCACCACTGACCGGGGGTTGAGTGATCTGTACCCGGCCTCAGGACACGGGATTGGGAGTGAGTTAGAAAGAGCGCTGGCTCTGTTGAAAATGAGACAGTGATTTGAAGGACCAGGAGACCCTCCCACAGACCAACCCTGTAATAGGACATTGGTTGGAGCGGTGGCCGGAACCAGCAGGTGGGAGGACCCCTGGCCTTCTACATCCAGCTTTTTGTAATCACCACCTCTGTCTGGCTCCAGAAGATTGCCATCACCCCCGAAAGAAACCCAGACCCATTGAGCAGCCACTCCCCACTCCCCACTCTTCCCCTGCCCCCCAGCCCCTGGCCACCACTAATCTGCCTTCTGTCTCTATGGCTTTAACCTTTCTGGACGTTTCATATAAAAGGAATCCTTCAGCACGTGACCTTTTGCATCTGGCTTCTTTTGCTTAGCGTGATGTTCTCAAAGTTCACCCACGTTGTTGTGTGTATCAGTGGGACTTCATTCCTTTTATGGCCCAATTATGTTCCACTGTATGGATGTACCAACTTCGTTTACCCATTCTTTGGCTGATGGGCAAATGAGTTGTGTCCACCCTTTGGCTATTGTGAAAAGTGCTGTTATGAATACATGTGTACACGTACTTGTTTGAACGCCCATTCAAAATTTTTTTTTCCTTTAAATGTTGTTTTTGAGAGGGAGACAGAGCGTGAGTGGGGGAGGGGCAGAGAGAGAGGGGGAGACACAGAATCCGAAGCAGGCTCCAGGCTCTGAGATGTCAGCACAGAGCCCGATGCGGGGCCCGAACCCATGAACTGTGAGATATGACTTGAGCCAAAGTCGGACACTTAACCGACTGAGCCACCCAGGTGCCTGAATACCCGTTTTTAATTCCTTTGGCTATATACCCGGGAGTGGAATTGCGAGATCATGTGGCAAATCTACGGCAAATCCCCCAAACTAAGGGACCCCCCAAACTGTTTTCCGCAGGGACTTCCCCTTTACATTCCCACCAGCACGGTATGAATACCTGTGGTAGTTTTTCTACATCCTTGCCAACACTTGTTATTTTCCTTTTATAATTTTTTTTAAATGTTTTTATTTTATTTCTGAGACAGAGAGACAGAGCAGGAGTGGAGGAGGGGCAGAGAGGAAGACACAGAATCGGAAGCAGGCTGCAGGCTCCAGGCTCCGAGCTGTCAGCACAGAGCCAGACGCGGGGCTCGAACTCACGAGCTGTGAGATCGTGACCTGAGCCGAAGTCGGACGCTTAACCGACGGAGCCACCCAGGCACCCCCTGTTATTTTCCTTTTAAAAATTATGGCCACACTAGTGAATATGAAGTGTCACTTAATTTTGTTTTTGAGCACCTGCTGTATGCCCTGAGACTGTACCGATTCTTGCCTTCACTTACTGTTTCATTTCATTCTCCTGACAACCCTTTGGGGGTAGGTCGAATCCCCTCCTGTTTCCGGGTGAGAAAATAGAGTAAAGTTAATGACATACCCAAGGGCATGTGGCCAGTGAGGGACAGAGCTAGGGTTCTAAATTGGTGTCTGACTCCAAATTTGGTGCTCTTTCCATTGCCTTGCATGGGCTCTCTGTCCTGTCTCCGTGCTGTTTTTTTTTTTTTTTTTTTTTTTTTTAATAGAAGTATAATTAACACACAGTGTTATGTTAGTTTCAGGTGTACAGGGTAATGACTCAACAATTCTATGGATGATACAGTGCTCATCATAAGTGTACTCTTTTTTTAAAGTTTATTTGTTTATTTTTAGAGAGGGAGAGAAAATGTATGCGAGGAGGGGAGGGGCAGAGGGAGAGAGAGAATCCCAAGCAGGCTCCGCGCTGTCAGCACATGGGGCTCGATCCCATGAACTGCGAGATCTTGACCTGAGCCGAAATCCAGAGTCGGGCTCTTACCTGACCGAGCCACCCAGGCGCCCCACGATAAGTGTCCCCTTAGTCCCCTTCACCTGTTCCACCCCTCCCCCACCTCCCCTCTGACAACCACCAGCTTGTTCTTTGTATTTAGGAGTCTGTGTTTTTTGTCTCTTTTTTGCTTTGTTTGTTCTGTTTCTTAAATTTCACGTATGAGTGAAATCATGCGGTGTTTACCTTTCTCTGACTTGTTTCACTTGGCTTTATACTCTCTAGTTCCATCCCCGTAGTTCCAAATGGCAAGATTTCACTCTATTTTATGGCTGAGTATTATTCCCCTACGCACGTACTCTGCCTCTTCTGTATCCATTCGTCTATGGACGGACATTGGGCCAGCTTCCACATCTTGGCTATCGTAAACAATGCCACAGGCTCATTGCTTTTCCTTGTGGTTTTTTTTTTGTTTGTTATTTTGTGTGTGTGCTTTTTTTTTTTTTCCAGATCTCTTTCCCCTCTTCTGCTTTTTCCATCCTTCATAGTTTTGTCATCTTATGCTTGAATTCTCCTTCCTTTGTTAAAGTATTCTCCTTCTTGGTGCCTCTGCCTGCTGCCTGCCACCTCCTTGGCTTTCTTTCCTTTAGCCACTCTGTCGTGGTTCAGTCCTGAAGGGCCACTGGTGCTATGGGGAGAGGGGGGGTGTCCTGGGGTGGGAGGCATGAGGAACCCCCTGCCTTCCTCCGTGGGGGAGGAGGACAGGGTGGGGGTGTTCTGTGACTGGAGGCGCCCAGCGGGGTCCAGGTGTGGCAGATGCCAGTGGAGGGGCAGCAAGGAGCTGGCGTCCTGCTGAGGGACCCCCGGGCTCGAGTCTGGGCCCCAGGGCAGGAAAGAGGGGCAGGTGAGGGGGCCAGGAGCCCAGCCCCAGGCCACTCCAGCCCACCGTTAGGCCCCAGCTTGTTTTCCCAGGAATGTCTGTTCTCTCGTTCCCGGGGATTTCGCAGCCAGCTTCCACTCGGCTTTTCCATCTGTAAGCTAGACAGACTCTAAATCAAGGGAGGAGAGACACTAAGCTGCAGGAGTAAAGCCAAGGTAGGGGGAGAGTTGCTATTTTACAGTCCCTCGGAGTCCCAAAGCACTTCTACTTTTCACGGCATCCCTGTCTCATTAGCTGCTCGCATCCCCCTCCTAGTCCTTGCGGCAGGTTCTCTGCTCATTATAGAGACAGCCGAGCACTGCCGAGGGCCGAGCATCAAGCCATGTTTCAGACCCAAAACTCACCTTCTGGACGTTTTTTCTCCCCCAAAGAGGGAGAAAGAGAATTGAGCCTCTTTGGAAGCACAGCAGCCTTAGAGGAGGACCAGATTGCTTAATCTTAAAAATGGTGTTCCTAGAGAATTTAATTTTTTGTAGTTCAATATTTATGCTATAGTATCAATATTGACTGCACTGGTAGGGGGATAATCTCTTTTTTTTTATGAATGAATTTTCAATCTTGGACCCTAGGTCTACACTGCTTGTTTTGTTTTGTTTTAATGTTTGTTTACTTTTGAGAGAGAGAGACCTAGAGACAGAGCGTGAGCTGGGGATGGTCAGAGAAAGAGGGAGACACAAAATCCGAAGCAGACTCCGGGCTCCGAGCTGTCAGCACAGACCCGACGTGGGGCTCGAACTCCCAAACTGTGAGATCATGACCCGACCAAAGTCGGAGGCTTAACTGTCTGCGCCACCCAGGTGCCCCTCGTTGGTGTAATTTCTTAATTAAACTGCATTCCCCTGCCCCCCTGAATTGTGCTGCCTGGATCCAGACAGCATTTATGAGTGCCTTCTGTATGCCCCACACTGGGCTAAGTGCTTGCTAGGCATCATCTTGTGTAACCCTCACAGAGACCTGAGAGTAGATAGCATTATCCCCCTTCTCAGGTGGGGATACTGAGGGTCAGGGAGAGACAGGTTTCATCACTGCAGGACATAGCACAGGAGGAAGGGGTTTAACTGCAGGATGGGGTTTTAAGTCGCACTGGCGTGACAGACCTTGGGACAGATCATTTAAGGGAGGCTGTGGAATTGGCTCTTCTGGTACGCGAGTTCAGAAATTCAGAGGTGCAGGGTTCTGAAGACATGTGCCCCTGGAGGGAGGGCCAGGGGACACAAAGGGAGACCCAAAGCCAATGTAAGGGGCAAGTCCTGACTTTAGGAGAGATTGGAGAAGGGATCGGCATTGTCCCCAGCATCCCCAGCAGAACTGTGACCTGGAAAGGCCCCAGAGGAAGCCCACAGAGGAGCCACCCGCCCCCATCCCCTCCCCGGCTCCTGATTTTGGCAGGACTGTTGTTTTCACTAGTGTTTTCCAATAACTTTGCACCTCGGCAGAAACCGGGTCCAGTGACTTCTGCCTGTAATTGGCACAGGCTGCTTCCAGTTCTGGTGTGGGTAAGCGGGCCACTTGCTTTGCGCTTATAACCCCTTCCCCCACCTGTACCTCATCCCGCCCCACACACATGAAGAGCGAAGGATCTGACCCGGCCGTCCTGGGGTGTGCTGTGTGTAAAAATACATGGGGTTGAGCCATTTCCTGCTGCTTCCGTTCTTGCATGGCGATAAGACACAGGGGACTCAGCTGTGGACAGAGAGGTCCTCCAACAGCTGGGGTGGGGGGGGGGCGGCCCTGGGAGAGCAGGACTCCAGGCCCGCCTGCTTTCTTCTGACCCCGCGGTTTCTCATCTTTCCTATCTCCTGGGACCTTTCCTTCCTTTCACCCCGACCCCCCAACCTTTCTCGGCTTCTCTTCTCCTTTGTGCCACCCTCATGCGCTTGGGAAGCCTGCCTGCTGCTTGGAAAGGGAACTCCTGCTCCGTCCTGCACATTTGCCCCCTCCTGAGCTAAGCCCTGGTACCTTCAGGCCCCCAGACTGGTCTCTGCTGCCCTTGGCCCCCAGGGGTTGCTCCTGGGACTTGAGTCCTCAGGACCTGGCCAGCACGGTGGGTGGGGCTGTGCTCCTCTCCTGCATCTGAGAGAGCGTCTGGGAGAGCGGGCAGGGCCGGGTGCTCCTGCCGTCATGAAGCGGAAGAGGTTGCTGATGACTCAGGAGAGCTGGAAGGTGATGGAGGGGCTGGAAGGGGTATCCACAGAGGCAGGAGACCTGCTGAACTGCATTAGGAAAGCCGGGGTGGGACGGGTGGGGAGGCTTCCTGTGCCTACGTAGGGCCAAAGTGTAGGCTTTGGCCAGCTCTGGGGGAGAGGCCTGTTTGAGGCAGGAGCCTTTGGGGGAGGTGGAGTCCAGAGGGACAGCTTGTCTTGTCTCTGAGAAGTCAGTCCTGTGACTCTCCTCAGGCATGCTTGGTCCGTATGATGGAGCAAGAAGAGCTCTGGGCTGGAAGTTCTGTGTTTTCGTGGCTGTGTGTCCCTGAGCAACTTGCTTGAACTCTCTGGGCCAAAGGAGGGGCAGATCTGCCTAGACTGCATTTTAGGGATATCATGAGGATTACGTGGATCGCAGCTGGGACAGCCCTTCAAAACTGGCCATGGGTAGGGGCACTTGGCTGGCTCAGTCAGTGGAGGGTGTAACTCTTGATCTCGGAGCTGGGAGTTTGAGGCCCACGTTGGGTATAGACATTACTTAGAAAAAAAATCTTTTTTTTTTTAATTTTTTTTTCAACGTTTATTTATTTTTGAGAGACAGAGAGAGACAGAGCACGAGCAGGGGAGGGGCAGAGAGAGAGGGAGACACAGAACCTGAAGCAGGCTCCAGGCTCCGAGCTGTCGGCACAGAGCCCGACGCGGGGCTCGAACTCACAAACCGTGAGATCATGACCCGAGCTGAAGTTGGACGCTTAACAGACTGAGCCACCCAGGCGCCCCAGAAGTAAAATCTTTTAACACAAAATGGCCACCATAAAGGAATACTGCTACGGTTGTGGTTATTTGGGGTCTTGCCCTGAAGCTTCCTATTCCTCCTGCATCCATCTCCCAGGCAGAGAAACCAAGGCCAGAGGTGTCCACGGACGTAGGAGAGTATCCTCCCACAGTGTCACGATTTACCGACGCTTGCTTTTCTTGCCTCCTTCCCCAGGTTGACAAGGGAGACCTTGTGGCCCTGAGCCTCCCCGGCGGCCCCGGCCACGGTGACGCCGACGGTCCCGTCAGCCTGGACGTGCCGGACGGGGCGCCCGACCCCCAGCGGACCAAGGCTGCCATCGACCACCTGCACCAGAAGATCCTGAAGATCACCGAGCAGATCAAGATCGAGCAGGAGGCGCGGGACGACAACGTGGCCGAGTACCTGAAGCTGGCCAACAATGCGGACAAGCAGCAGGTGTCGCGCATCAAGCAGGTGTTCGAGAAGAAGAACCAGAAGTCGGCCCAGACCATCGCCCAGCTGCACAAGAAGCTGGAGCACTACCGCCGGCGCCTGAAGGAGATAGAGCAGAACGGGCCCTCGCGGCAGCCCAAGGACGTGCTGCGGGACATGCAGCAGGGCCTGAAGGACGTGGGCGCCAACGTGCGCGCCGGCATCAGTGGCTTCGGGGGCGGCGTGGTCGAGGGCGTCAAGGGCAGCCTCTCGGGCCTCTCGCAGGCCACCCACACCGCGGTGGTGTCCAAGCCCCGGGAGTTCGCCAGCCTCATCCGCAACAAGTTTGGCAGCGCCGACAACATCGCCCACCTGAAGGACCCTCTGGAGGACGGGCCCCCCGAGGAGGCGGCCCGGGCGCTGAGCGGCAGCGCCACCCTCGTGTCCAGCCCCAAGTACGGCAGCGATGACGAGTGCTCCAGTGCCAGCGCCAGCTCGGCCGGGGCGGGCAGCAACTCCGGGGCTGGGCCGGCGGGGGCGCTAGGGAGCCCCAAGTCGAACACGCTGTACGGGGCCCCCGGAAGCCTGGACGCTCTGCTGGAGGAGCTGCGGGAGATTAAGGAGGGACAGTCCCACCTGGAGGACTCGATGGAGGACCTCAAGTCTCAGTTGCAGAGGGACTACACCTACATGACCCAGTGTCTGCAGGAGGAGCGCTACAGGTAGGCGCCACCCCTCCCGCACCGCCGCCGCCCGGCCGGGCCTCGGCCGGAGCGGCCGGGCGCCGGCTTTCAGACTCCGGCTCGCGGAGGCAGGTGGAGGTGCACATAGAAGGGTCCGAGGCTGCCGGAAGGAGCCAGAAGAGGCCCCAGGAGGCCTTCCTCCAGACGGGTCAGAGCGGCTGGGAGATAGGGTTAGGGGGCCTGACCTGCCGATGGAGAGAAGGCTCTGCCTGTCTCAGGAGCTCTGAACATCCCTGCTTGATGGTTATGTGGTCCGTGTACAGAAGGGGGAAACTGAGGCAGGGACGCGGCCAGCTACATGGCCTCTCCTCTGGAAGGACTAACGGCACTGACTCTCGAGCCAGGTTCCCTGGGTTCAAAGCCCAGCTCTGCTCTTTCCTGTTTACCTTGAACAAAGCACTTAGTGCTCCCCACAGGTGCTCTCCGGGTCTGTGCCGCGGCAATAACACGGATCCCTACTCCTAGGGTTCGTGAAGGTTCGACGAGTCCAAACCTCTAAAGTCAAACTGTGTAAACCTCTGGCACCATCAGGTTAAACATTTGGCAGAAGCTGGAGTCTCCAGCCCCTCCCCGCCCCGCCTGCTCCGCACCCTCTTGCTCAGTGCCCCTCCTGTGTCATTTGGTTGTCACTTGCTCCCTGGGATTCTCGGCGAGCTTTTCCTTAATTAGCTCTTTTCCTTTTTCTTCATATATATGAAGAAGGGTTAGAAAATTGGGGGGGGGGGGGTCCCTGCCTGAAAACTAACTACCCCTACATGAGAGTCACCTTTTGATACTTTGTGCCTGCAGAGCAGGGATCATGTCGCTGTGTCCCTGGTGACCAGGAGAGCATCTCAGTCCAGGGCTTACAGGCTCGCGCCGAAGGCGTTTAATCCCTGAGTCCTCCGTTCATGAGCTGTGGGACCTTAGGCAGGTTCCTTAACCTCTCTCTGTCCCAGTCTTCTCATCTGTGAAATGGGATGATGCTAGTGCTTGTCTCGTGGGGTTGAGGGGGGTGAGGATCCTGGGAGATAACGTGGGTAAAGCCTGGGCACAATGCCTACTTGGAAGCAGCGCCATATAAAGAGTAGCTTTCGTTGTCGTTGCTGTTCAAATTGGAAGGGGACTGAACGCGTTGCGTGTTTTGAGGAACGAAATCGATCCTGGGGAGAGAAGGGAGGTCAGGGGGCCAGGACTGAAGTCACCCCTTCTCCCTCTGCCAGGTACGAGCGGCTGGAAGAACAGCTCAATGACCTGACCGAGCTTCACCAGAATGAGATGACCAACCTGAAGCAGGAGCTGGCCAGCATGGAGGAGAAGGTGGCCTACCAATCCTACGAAAGGGCTCGGGACATCCAGGTACGACCAGAGACTGGCCCTGGGGAGGCCCCAGACGTGCCGAGAGAGCTGTCGGCGGCCGGAGGGTGAGGGCTTTACCAAGTGGGGGGTGATGGGCACAGGCGGGTCCACTGGCGGCGCAGATGGGCGCGTGGCTGGAGAGGGCAGTGTGGGGCGGAGATAGGAGCCGGGCAGGCCCGAGGCTGGATTTGTGCGAGCCGACGGGCGAGGGCCGCCCATGCCCCCAGCTCTGTGATGGCAGCCTTGCCAGTGAATAATCGGGATCTGCGGGCTCCAGGCTGCCTGGAGAGGAAGCTCCAGGGGATCGGGCCAGCTGTGTGTCCCCTCTCCACTCCCCGCACACACGCGAGTCAACCACATCCGTCTCCTACCATCTTCCCTAAAACGTCATAAAGCACTGCCCGCAGCTGCAGCCGATCAGCCTGTACCCCCCGCCCCCCGGCCTGGCCTTTGCAGGGGGCGCCCTGTGCACGGGCCCCTTCTCTGAGGGGCGGGGAGGGTTCAGCCCACCCTGAGCTCCCACGCGCCCCTCCCCCCCGCAGGAGGCCGTGGAGTCCTGCCTGACCCGCGTCACCAAGCTGGAGTTGCAGCAGCAGCAGCAGCAGGTCGTGCAGCTGGAGGGCGTGGAGAACGCCAACGCGCGGGCTCTGCTGGGCAAGTTCATCAACGTGATCCTGGCGCTCATGGCCGTGCTGCTGGTGTTCGTGTCCACCATCGCCAGCTTCATCACGCCCCTCATGAAGACACGCCTGCGCATCACCAGCACCGCCCTCCTGGTCCTCGTCCTCTTCCTCCTCTGGAAGCACTGGGACTCCCTCACCTACCTCCTGGAGCACGTGCTGCTGCCCAGCTGAGCGGCCAGCCCACCCCTGCCCCGTGCTCCCCCCGGCCCCGAGATGGCCACGCTTCTCCTGGAGGGACCCGGGGACCCCCGAGTCCCTTGAACTTGTTCGTGTGTCTGGTTTGGCCTCTTGCCCAAACTGTCCATTCCAGCAGCCCCTGCCCCCTTCTCTGTTCTTGCTTCTGTCTGACGCCTTCTCCCTGTTGGCCTGAAGGGAGCCTCGAGCGCAGCCCTGGCCGGGCACAGTGAGGACATCCGTGGCCAAATGGAGCAGAGGAGGACACCGGGATGGACCGTTCTGATTATTTACAGTCACACAAGGACTTCTCCCAGCGGACTCAGGATGCAGCAAGTCAGGAGGGTCAAGAAGAGGAGCAGGAGAGGGCCACGCCCCATCCTTCCAGGGAAGAGCCCAACCTGGAGGCATCCACAGTTCCTTCCTGCGGAGATGGTCAGGGTGAAGGCCAGACGGCAAGCGGGGGGTGGGGCTCTGCTGGCCTCAGAGAATGCCAGGGAGAGAGGGCAGGTCCCCCCAGCCTCTGGGCACCTGCCGGGCCAGAGGGCAGGCTCGGTCCACCCCTGGTTCCTCCAGAGCTGGTTTGAGGCTCACTTCTGGGCTGGGCCCTTCCCGGGATATGAAGGACGCAGGCTCTGGAGGCCAGGTGGAGTACAGCTTTTGGACTTGTGTTTTCCCTGTTGTTCTTTCTGCCTGTCACTGGATCTGCTCTTTTCAGGGAAACAGGCCCCAGGGGCCCCCCGAGCCTCAGCCTAAGCCCTTAGGCCTCTGGGAGCATGTTGGGTTCTATTTATTTATTTATTTATTTGTTCCTTTGTACCTTGTCCCCCCTGAGCTCCAGGGAGAGGGAGAGGCCCTGCCCCTGTCCTCTCTCGGAAGCCAGGGCCTTCTCCTTGGCTGTTGGGCACTTCCATACCATTTCGCCTCTGGATAATCCTGGCTAGGGGAAGGGGGGCAAAGCCACCCAGCCCCACTCTCCCAAAGCACCCCTCAGCCAGGACGGGAGGAGCATAGCCTCTCTTTTATACATCTGTTTATTTTGTATGTGTGTATTTGTGTGGAGGAGGTTGTTTGTTGCTTTATTTTTTTAAGGCTCTGGAGTGTTGTGTATGGTTTCTCTTCACATCCCAGCCTTCCCACGGGCACTTCTAAGAAAAGAGGGCATTTCTCGCAAAACAAAAGAGAAATCCCTTAGAGCGGAGGAGGGTAGTGCCTGTCAGCTGTGGTGGACCTTCCTGAAAAATAAATATCCTCTAAATTTTCAAAGCATCCTGTCTAGTGTTAGTTGATGAGGCCATCCCCGTGGAAACCACCGGGTCTCTCCCCACACCCAGGCATGCTGGGTAACACTCTGGGCCTCCCCTGTTGGCCTGAGCCCTTCTTCCTTCAGGATCCATCCCTGAACAAGCCATCGTGCACCCTTCCCGTCCTACTTTGCGCAGCCAAAGCTCTGGCCTCCGTGATAGGGAAGTGAGGTGATACCACCCCCTCTGGCTGGCCAGAGCACTTTCTAGGGGGAGGGGATTGGGAGATTGCTTTCTAGGGCTTGAAGAAGACAAACAGCCCCAAACCCAGACAGCAGCGGCCAGGCCTGGTGTGGCCACGAGAGGGCAGCAGAGTCCTTACTCACCCTTTTCTCGGGGTTCAGTTCCGAAGAGAGGCATCTGCTGGACTTACCGGGGCTTGATCATGCTGTGCAGCCAGACCACAGATCACCTGCTCACCAGAAGCCTTGAGCGTGGAGGCCAGGCCCTCGGCCTCTGCCCCTGTGGCTGCAGCTCCCAACCCTGGCAGTTAAGGGCACTCACAGAAGGCACTGGATTCCCAGCAGGAACCCTGTAAGACCTTGGGGGGGGGGGGTGAGTACCACCTGAATCTTCCTAGTGAGAGGAGGAGGCTGGGTGCAGGGGGTGTGTGGGAAAGGCACCCACCCCAGGGTCCTGGCCCGTAGTTAGAGCACCTGTGGCCAATTCCCGTAGCCTCTCTGGCCTCGGTTTCCACATCTGTAACGGGGGATGGACGCAGTAGCTGCTGATTTCAAAGGGCTCTGACATTCTGTGGTTCTGCGGGTCTGAGAAGTCACAAGTTGCAGTTGTGCCTGTGGCCTTGGGCTCGAGGGGGCTCTAGGAGTCAGGGAGCACTCCCTAAGGGGATCAGAGAGAGGACCATGGTGGCCTCAAGGAGAGCAGGCTTTAGTTTCATCTTCACCCTCTGTGACCATGTAGGAGTTTCAGCAGGTGACCTTATGGGGCCCTCCAACACTTTAGCACTCTGGGCCCTGCACCCCACCCGCGCGCGCGCGCGCACACACACACACACACACACACCTCCCATGGGGGCCACATTCCTGGGCCCCAGGTGTGTGTGTGGGGGGGGGTGGCTGCTCCAGGCTGCAGACATTTCCCACATTCCTCCCCAAGGTCAGGTGCCTTCCCTGCATTGGCTCTCAAATGTCGCTGCCAGCCCCAGTCCCCACTGAAAGGGAGGAGGGAAGAGGGAGGGAGGGCAGGGGATCATTCTCTGCTGATACTGAAGCAGCAAGTCCAAGAAGAGGGGGCAGATCGCCCCGGCCAGAGGCATCTGCAGAAAGGATGGAACTACACGGGCCTCCTATTGACAGGGAGGTGGCTAGTAAAGCCCTGCCTTGTCCCGGCTGGGAGTTGGGTTTTGTTCCTCTGATGGTCACCGACACTTCCTTGTTTGTGTCTAGCCTCTCTTCCTTCTGTAAAAAGGGAGGGAATCGCTCCCACCGTGGACCTGCCTCCTTCTCCCACCAGGGTTCACAGGGCTGCCCACCCTGCAGGGGACTGGCCTCCTTCAGACAGCAGGGCCTGTCGGGCGGGGGGGGGGGTGACAATGCTGGGGAGCAGGCTCCTTCCTGGAGGATCTGGCCTGCAGGCCCCAGCCCCGCATCTCGGCCTGGAGTCGGTGCTTTCGCCCTCCAGCTGCGCCTGCCAGGCTGGCCCGGAGCTAGCGTGTTCGCAGTGCCCGCGCGCGGCTGGCTTTCCGGGCCAGCCCGTGGAAAGGGCACCACTGGAGCAGGTGCAGGCCTGGCAAGCACAGAGCCCTCCGACAGCAAGATGGCGGCACCACCAGCAGAGGGAGTTGACTTAACCCTCGCTGCTCCAGTTTTCTTGGGCTGATTCTGAGGTGGGAAGGGAGGGGGGAGAAGGGGACAACTGGGGTCACAGAGCGGGAGAGTATGAAACTGTAGCTGGGGCACCTGGAAGGTCCTCGCGGCAGGCTTCATTTCCCCATCAGTGGCCGGGCCATTAAGTGCGGTCCAGATCCCGGTATTAAGAGCCTGACAACCTGGGTTCAAATCCCAGCACCGCCGCTCACCTCAGACAAGCCTCCGGCTGCCCTCGGAGCACCTCGTGCACGTAGGAGTGCAAGTGACCTCTGGCTCACGGGTCTGGGGTGTGAGAGAGAAGGCATTCTGCACATCCAAGACTTTGGTACAGTACCTGGAAGGTGATCGGAGACTAACTCAGGGCAGTTGTGATTACTCTTCATCCCGGACCCCAGGGGATGTTCGGGTGTGGAAGAAGCCGCTCGGGAAGTGTAAGGCAGAGCCTGCGGAAACTTTCCAGGCTGAGGGTGACTCGGGAGTCAGCCTCTGATCCCTGACAGCCCAAGAGAGGCCCTCACGGCTCCCCTTTCCCGGGAGCGGAGAACCTTCTTCATTCCAGAGGCCTTTCACCTAAGTCTTACAGACAAAGCCGGCTCAGGCCCAAGGGGTCAGGCCCCAGCTTGAGGGAGAACAGGATGAGGCCTGCCTGCCCGGCCCAGGCCTGCTGCCACCATCCTGGGCCTATAAGTGTATGAGCATGCGGGGCCCTCCCTCCTCCGGCCCGTGGGCCAGGTATGGGCTCGGGAGTCAGCATCAGGAGGCCCAGGTTTGAGGCCTGTGAGGTCGTGGGCCTCAGTTTCCTTATCTGAAATGCGGTGGTGTTCGTGCTGCCCAAGTGGCAGGACTTTCACGAGGCTCAGAGGAGATGTTGGATGCGGGCGCCTGCCACAGGCCACCCCCAGGTCTCCCCAAGGGGAGATAACCTGCAAGGCTGCCGCTGGACCATCTGGGGGCCGCAGGGAGGGTTCTGACCTCCTTGTGGGCAGGGCTGGGCAGGGCTGGGCAGGGCTTGTAAAGGTGGCTGGCAGTGACCCCTCAGCCTGAAGGGCTGTAGCCAACCTCCAAATAAAAATGGAGAAAGCTCTCGGCCCCCACCCAGTGTGCTGGGATGGCATTTGGGGAGGGAGTGGAGGCTGGGACTTGCCCCAGCACATCCAGACCTGCAGGCAGGACCTGACTCAGCCAGAAGGGCAACCCAGGTAGGTGATGCAGCGCGGCCTCCCACACTCAGCTCCTCCGGGGAACGCTGTCCCTCCCCCGGCAGCCCATCCCTGCCTTTGACTCCCCCCTCCCCAGGCCAACTGTCCAGATGAGGTCTCCTGGGGCCCAGGGGTAATGGAGAGGCCACCTCCACCATGCCCCTGCCTCCGGGCAGCCATCTGCCAAGTTAGCTGTTTCCAAAGGTCCCTGGAAGGGATTCCACAAACTGGTGCCTAGGCTTTGCTGTTCATCCACCTCCCAGCTAAAGGCTCCGGTTGCCTTACTTTGTTCTTACGGCAATTCCAGATCACTGGAGACGAGCCCGAAGTTAATGCTTTGGACGGATCTGGGTCTCTCTGGCCGGTCTGGGGGCTCTGTTCTTTGGTCTCCCGCAGGAAGGCTGAGTTTGCTCGGTACCACCCTCTTGGGTCCCTAGCTCCACGTGAGAAAGCACCCACTTTACCTGGAATTGGGTCTTCTTGCCCATTTTCTGGCTGAGGTCAGCCCCAAGCACCCAGAGTCGGGGTGGAGGTGAGGAGGAGAGGGTTTCCCACACAACTGGGCATTGCGTGAACTCACGCAAGAGATAAGTCACCAACACAGACCTGTTATGTGTCTCCGACTGGACCTTGGTCCTCATCTTCTCAGCCGGGGGGGGGGCGGGGGGGGCAGGTCAGGCCGAGGATGGGTAGAGCTGACAGGTGCAACATGGCTGCTTAGGAGAAAGGGCCTGAGGACAGGTCCCATCCCTCTCCTTCGATGGGTCTCAGAGCTCTCGTCATAGATTAGCGGCCCGAGGCTCAGGTGTGTGGCCTCCAAACCAACCCCACTTTGGCTCTGCTGAATTCAAGAAGCACGGTTTAGAGCAGTAAGTAAAGACAGACACGGTCCATGCCCTGATGGAGCTCAGACTACTGGGGACACACGTGCGTGCACACTCACGCACGGATGTGCACGCATGCACGCTCACATATGTGGATACACCCTCACACACCGTCGTGCGCACACCCTCACACACATGTGCACTCGCACTCGTGCACACACACGTCTGAAACACAGCAGGCAGAGATAAACACTGCAGTGGGGGCCGGGGTTGGGAGGTCCAGGGAGGGAGAGCGTCAGTCTGATGGAGAGCTTCTGGAGGGTTCTCAGAGCACTGCAATGTGGGTCAGAGGCAAGAAGGGTGAGTCTCCTCCAGCACGGTGCTTTGGGCCAGGTCCTGGGCTTGCAGGTGGGACAGAAGACATCGTTCCATGGTGTAAAGGGATATGTGGCTCAGGCATCAGTCCTGCCCAGCCCACACCTCGGAGGGCGGGATACTGGGGAAGGGGCTTCTGAGTCCACTCACTTCACTGGGAAGGAGCAGGGATGAGGGCATCTTTCAGAGAGGAAAGGGACCCCTCACCCCTGAACTTCTGACACGACGCGTGGGGGCTAACACTCAGCTGTGCTCTGTGACCCCAAGCAGGTCACGTAACCTCTCTGGGGCCTCAGTGACCCCACAGCCACATGAACGGAGAACTGAGGATGGAGAGGTCCATGTGGCTCCTGAGTTTCTGGAAAGGTGTCTCTGCGTGAGCCTGACTCAAGGGCAGGCTCCCTGCTTGGCTCGGGTGAGTTCTGTGAGCGGGAACATGTGCTGACAGAGGGTCGGAGGGAGCAATGAGAGGTCTGGGACCCATGTTCTTTTCTTTCTTTCTTTCTTTCTTTCTTTCTTTCTTTCTTTCTTTCTTTC
>NC_064813.1:42210776-42217958 GCF_023721935.1 Panthera uncia
TTCTTTCTTTCTTTCTTTCTTTCTTTCTTTCTTTCTTTCTTTCTTTCAAGTAGGCTCCACACCCAGCCTGGGGCTTGAACTCATGACCGTGAGATCAAAAGTGGCTTGTGTCTACCGATTGAGCCAGCCAGGCCCATGCTCTAACCACCACAGGGGTCCAGGGGTCCAGGGGTGGGGGGGGATCCCAAGTGTCTGGAGGGCAGTGAGAGGAGCCTGGCTCCATGGGGCATCCTTCCTCCTGCAGGGGTGGGGCTACAGACGAAAGAGATACCAGGGTTCTCTTCTCTGCTTGGCAGCTGTACGATTAAAAAGGACGTGGCTTCCGTGCACAGCCATGGTCTATTCGGGTATGATTTGAGGGTGGGAGAAAGCCCCACCCTGGCCCAAAGTCATGGCCATTTGACTGAAATTGCCTTTTTCTGTCTAGGACCTTGACAGCTAGCAAATGCTTTTTGTGTGCACTGATTCATTTTCTCTTCACCTCAACCCTAGAGTGTGGCAAACCCTAGAGATGAGCACACTGAGCCTCAGGATGAGGGGAACTTACTCATGGACACAGCTGGTGAATGGCAGACCCAGGACAGACCTGGGCTTGCCGAAGCCTGACACCCACCGTTGGGTGAAGCATTGCTTCTTCGTGTGCAAAAGTAGGCAGGTAACCTGAGGAAGAACAAAGCCTTGAGCCATTCACATCTTAGTATGAATTAGGTTATCCCCTCGGACGCTTTCTTTACTCTGCCAAAAAAAAGATAAATTTAGGGGTGGGGGCGGGGTGGGGGGAGTTGAGGGGGAAAAAAAAAACACTTTCAAAGAGCTAGAAATGGAAGACAAAACTTAAACAAATTTCATTGCCTTTCTATGTTTTTCTATGCTTTCCCAAAGCCGGGTTATTTAAGCCCCAGAATGTGATGGAATGTTCAGCCTCAGAGGGGACAGGCTAGGGGGGGTCTAAAGGAACCATCCATTCCCCTGTTCATCAAACCCGTATGAATATCTGCTTCATGCGACAGATGGAGAATGCCGGGGAGAGCCGCGCAGACTTTTTCTCTTGGAGCATCTCGAAATCTATCCCAAAAGAATGACAAAAACAGACAAGTGACAATACAGCTTGGTGACTGCTGAAATGGAATTAGGGGCTAAGGAAGAGCAGGTAACCCGGAGAGGAGGTGGATTGGCAAAGCTCTCTTCACTCGATGACACATCCTTTGTCACATGTTTTTCACCCAACCCAGAACCTCATAAGCCTTCCGACCAGCAAGTCCTTCTGGCTGACTTACTTGAGTCCCTCTTGCCAGTGCACCCGGCCCTGCCCGTGATCCTAGCCCGTGACCTCAGCAGCTAGGTGAAGGGCCGTGGGCCTTTGTGGAATGTCCGGCCAATACTTCCATTATACAGATAAGGGGACTGAGGCCCAGAAACAGCAGGTGACGGCTCAAGGTCGCCACAGGGAGGCGGTGCTGAGCCTAGGCTCTCACCTGCAGGTGCCCACCCACCATGACACACACATCCGACTGCTCTGTACGCGATCAAAGACGGAAAGTCGCAGAGGGGGCCCCTACTACGGCCTGAGTAGAGGAAGCTCTGAAGCCAGGCAGGAGAGAGAGGGTTGGGGAGAAATCTCCCCGCCTGCCCCAGGCGTGCTTGGGTGATGACAGAGCTTACTCCTCAGACCCAGCGTCGCCATTTGGTCTCATTGGACCCTCACAAGCCAGGGCTGCTTAGAACTCAATTTAAATTCGTCAAAATTCAACCAAATCAGAAATTCATTTCCTCGGCGGCCCATTTCAAGCGCTGAGCGGTCACGTGTGGCCGGTGTCTGCCGTGTTGCACGGCCCAGATAGAGAACATTTCCATCGTGGCAGGAGTTTGCATTTGGACCGTGCAACTTGCGACTTGAGACATGTTACAGATGTCATTTCACGTCAAACTTTTTTTCTTAGAGGCGCCTGGGTGGCTCAGTCGGCTAAGTGTCCGACTTCGGCTCAGGTCCTGATCTCACGGTCTGTGGGTTCGAGCCCCAGCTCAGAGCCTGGAGCCTGCTTCGGATTCTGTGTCTCCCTCTCTGCCCCTCCCCTGCTCGCCGTCTCATTCTCTCTCTCTCTCTCTCTCTCTCTTTTTCTCTCTAAAAAATAAATAAAAACATTAATACATGTTTGTTGTAGAAAATTTAACAAGGAAACTCCAACCACAGGTGGTCCCTTCCACTATTAGCATTTGGCATATGGTCTCCCAGTCTTTTTTTTTTTTTAATTTTTTTTTTTAACGCTTATTTATTGAGACAGAGCATGAACGGGGGAGGGTCAGAGAGAGAGGGAGACACAGAATCTGAAACAGGCTCCAGGCTCTGAGCTGTCAGCACAGAGCCCGACGAGGGGCTCGAACTCACAGACCTCGAGATCATGACCTGAGCTGAAGTTGGACGCTCAACCGACTGAGCCACCCGGGCGCCCCTGGTCTCCCAGTCTTATGCTTCCTTTATAAGACACTTCAAATCATGCACGGTCATTGTAAACACTGCAAACAATAGAGGGGCGTAGAGAGTAAAAATATCCCTCAAGACCCTCTGTCTGGCAGAAAGCATGGTCAGCAGCTTGGCATGCATTTATCCTCAGCCCCACCATCTTGTGGACACCAAGAGACCACCGTGAGCACACAATCCCCAGCTCACTGTCTCTTGCCCTCATGTGCTTCGAGACTTCTAGTCCTTCCCCTTCCACTCACCCAGGGCCACAGGCAGAGGTGAGGGTCCTCAGGGTGGGTCCCTGGCCTCAGAGCAGCCCCCCTCAGCTGCCTCTGTTTTGGACCCTCCTGGCGCCTCAGCCGGAGAAGCCCCTCGTCCTCTATCTTCCCCCTCCCAGGAATGGGGCTCTGCTCCCTGCTCCCGGCAGGGTCCACTCCCCCACGACATTTCTCCCAGCCATCCCTGGAGACAGCAGAGTGCGGCAGAGTGGTCGAGAGCGTGGCCCTGGGAGCAGTTGCGGGTCTACTGCCTGCCAGGATCCCCGGGCCCCTGCCGGGTGTGGCGAGGCACCCCCTTGGTTCTCATGTTGCTCATCTGCGGGAGAGAACAGCGCCTCCCTCAAAGTGCTGCTCTGAGAGTTAATGAGACGAAAGATGTGGAACGTTTTGCGTCGCGAGACAGATATTTCCTGTCCTCTCACCGCCCAGAAAACTGAGGCTCAGTGAGATCCAGGCATCTCTCAGGGTCCTGCTGGCGGGAGGGGGCAGGAACCGGGGTTCTGACCCATGTCTGTCTGGCTCCAAAGTCCTTGCTGCTGCCCCCGCGGGGAACTCCTTTCTTAGCCTTGCCCCTGCGCTCCAGAGCACCTTGACTTGGGTCCGGGCCCACGGGGAAACCAGGAGGCACGCCACCTCCCCACTGCCACATGTGTCTGCCTCCGTGGACCTCAGTTTCCCCATATGTATAACAACCCTGTCTGTCATCTGTGCTTCTGTGACCTTCAAAGCCAGGAGACATCGGGGGCCCAGACTTGGGCTGGGAGGCCAGCCCTGTTCCTCGGACCAGACCGGGCACTGGAGAGGGGCAGGGGTGGCCGCTGCGGACACCGACCCCGAGTTAGCCTCGCTCTCCCAGGCTCCCCTGGGGCCCTGAGGTAGGGTGGGGTGCTCGACAGGCCTGCTAGGTGAGAGCAGATTTGGAAGGAGTTTAGGAAGGGTGCGGCAGGGAGGGAGCGCCTCTCCGGCTCAGGTGCGATCACCAGACAGGGACAAACCTGCCAGCTTCCTCTGCTGTGCCAGGCAGGGCAGGGCGGCCTCTTCCACAGGCCGTGCCTCTGGCTCCGCTGCGTGACCACCCCGAGCCCTTAGCAAGGAGCTGGACATCCTCCTCCCAACATGCATCTGATGCCAGCTCAGCAGCTCTGCCTTCCTGGGGGAGGAGGGCCAGGGAGCCAAGCTCTGATTGCCCCCAGAGCTGTGAAGACAGGAGTAGGGAGCCTGTCCTCACAGGCCTAGCTGGCCAGAGGCTTTGTCTCCCCCAGCCACCCTCCCCCAGAGGGAACAGGAGCAGACAATGGCCATGGGTGACTCACCCATGAGCCATCTTCCCAGCCCCACCCCTTGGCCCAGCCCTTGACAGCCCAGGTTGTCCTCCAAGGGGGCTGGAGACCAGCCTTCCTCAGTTGCCAGCTTCCTCTCTCCTTACCCAGCCTGCTCCGCGCAGCGCCCTACATCAGGGTCCTCGGATGGAAGGGTTTGACCACAGCAGAGTCCTTTGTCAAAGCCAGCGGAGGCCACGGGACCTGCTCTCTTCTGCTCTCCCGCCCCCTGCCTCCCCAGGGCATCACCCACTGTCCCTGAGTGTCTGAGTGGTCATTGTTATTTTTCCATCTCCTTCTGGGGTAGAGCTTACACTCTACCTGCAATTTATTCCCTTTCAGCAGGCCAAATATGTGGGGCGGTGAGGAATCCCAGTCCATCCGCTTCGTGAAAGACAGCTCACTATTAGAAAGCATTTCCTTTTGCTGAATTGCAATCTGCCCCCCTGTAGCATCCACTAGGCAGCACTTCAGGAATTTAATGTTCACTTCCAATCCCCATCTATTCTCTAATTCTTTGTTCTGAGCCAAATACCCTCAGTTTTCAGTTATTCCTCCTAAGATTCGTTTTAAAACCTTTTGACGGTTTGGCCTGTGTCCTCTGGAAATATTTCCATTTATTTGAGTTCTTGGAACACGGTGTCTAGAATGGGGCATGGGGCTCCAGCCAAGGCCAGGTCAGCATAGAGAGGTACTGAAACGTCACCGCACAGACTGGCACAATGGAAATCTCAGGCGCTCTGTTGTCTGGCTGGCCTGCATTGAACTTGGAGTCCTCGTTGGCACTTTTTGGAAACATACGGCTGTTTAGCCACGTTCGTGTTGGATGAGTACGCATAGGTCACCCCGACCTGCATGACTGCTGCCTCCAAGAGTGTGACGGCCTCTCTGTCTGCCTGGTTGTGAGGGGGTTCCCTGGCAGATAACCCCCAAGGCTCAGGCAGTGGCTCTTAACAGGTTTTTACTCAGGGACCCCCTTGAGGGCCTGATGGAAAACTGCTTTCTCTACCCGGAAAAATGTACCTACTCCTAAATTCTGCAAATCGTCACCAGGTCTTTCTACAGACCATTGCCGGACTCCAGGTCAGGGATCTCTGTCTGGAAGCTGATGTCTGAAAAACAAACTCTGAGTTTCCCTGTACAGACTGTGGGGCCTAGGGCACATTCCAAGAGCTGTGCCTGACGGCTCACAGAGCAGGTTCCCATCCTTTGCCTGAGACAAACCCAGGGTAAGGATTATGACAGAACAAATAGGAGGTCGAGGCCCACAGAGATCCAGTGACTTGCTCAAGGTCACACAGCCAGTCTGGGCAGAGCCGTACTGGACTTTCCTACCAACATGGCGTCTCAGAGAAACCCAGCGAAGTCTGCCCGCCAGTGGGGAAGACACAACAGAGAAACAGCCACACTTGGCTACTGGGGAGACGGGTCCTGAACGTGGCCAGAGGGCTCCTGCTACTGCTCTGCAGAGGCACACCTCGTCCCAGCCTCTGTGATGAGCTGTGGTTCTAGAAGGCCTCCCCCCTGGCAAAGGCAGAGAAGGGTCAGGCCGCCAGGCTGTGACTTGTAGGAGGGGAGGGACCAGGGCAGAAACCAGGCCTGGGACCTAAACCTTAGGAACCCAAGGGGCAGAGAAAGAGGCCCTGGCCCCCTCCTCTCCCTCCAGGTGAATGCAGACACCCCACTTGGCAGGGAGCACACACCCCAGAGAATAAAATGTGCCGGGGGTGGGGGGGCTAAGTGGGGCTCAGGCTAGAGTGCATCTGAGTGCATGAGGTTTACATACAGACACCAGACTTGACTATTTGACGTCAGTGTTAAATTGCCAAGAAATTCTTGCCTCCTAAAACCCCCTTACATGACCCAGACAACTCCTCAGCCTGCAAGGCCCAGCTCACACCCTTCAAGAAGCTTCCCCGAGTGGCCCTTGGCAGAGGGCCTTGCTCCCTCTACCCGGCCCTGTGTTTAGAACCACTCAGGCACTGCCTGGTCACTATCTGATGCCCGGAAGGACCGTGCTCCTAGCAGGTGGGAGCACTGGACTCAATATTTCACCTTGGCCCCCGGCAGTAGGGGCTCAGTCCATGTTGGTTCAATAAGCTCTAGATACCAGAAACGAAAAGTATCTTCTGCCTCCATTCTGAGATTTCAAGCTGGGTCCCAAACCCCCAAGGTCAAAGAAGGCCAGCCCCACTCCCCCACGCACTTCCCTCTTAATGAGAAGCCAATGATAGTCTTTTCAAACCCTCTGAAAAAGCATCTAACTGCTTTTCCTAGGCTGTGATGGGTGAGAGAGAAGGCTCCAGGGAGAATGTCATTTTTATGTTCTGTCCCAAACCGAGTTATTTCTCTTTGCTCCAAACAAACAATTGGCAAAGCTGCCAGGGGCCGAGAAGGGGTCTGGAGCCTGCAGTATTGTCCTGAAGGCAGCCGGGTAGTTCTCTGTCCTCCCTAGGTCTACGGCCTGAGCCAGGGCTGGGGAGCTGCTGAGGGAGGGGCTCAGGTTTGCTTGGGCCTTCGGTTATGATCACAGTGAATTCATGAATTTGTATTGGTTTTCTGCTTTTGTCCCCTCCACTGGACTTCCAGGCTCGCTCCGGAGGGCAGGAACCACGTCTTCTTCAATCCAGGATGCTCAGGGCTGGGCAGAATGTCAAGGACACACAGTAGATGCCTACTACGTGTTAAAGAAAACTTACAAGACCCGGAACCTCCCCGCCAGTCTTCTATCTGGGGCACACCTGCCTCCCTTAAGGGAAAGGGCTTCTTAGAGCTCCCCCAGGCTGACGGGTGGAGGGACTCGTCACTGGCCCATCCTCCCTCCATTATCTTAACGTTGGAGGGAAGGGGCCTTCTCTGGGCTGCTCCTGAGGCCAGCTCTTTGTCTCTGTTTATTTCCAGCCCCAAATATGCTTCTTAGGTCTTCCAGCCACCTGGCCTGAAGCCCCAGCCACTCCAGCCTCAACTCCGCACAGCCCCACCCAGTTCACCTCCCCCCAGCCACCTGACCGCCCTTGACTCTACCTCATGCTCAACTATTTTTAGCAGAGCTCCGGGGGAGAGGAGAGGTGAATGACCTCACTGCCTCTTGTTTTTGACATCCTCTCCTGCCCCCACCCACCCG
>NC_064813.1:42218358-42359710 GCF_023721935.1 Panthera uncia
CCTCTCTCTCTGCCCCTCCCCCGTTCATGCTCTGTCTCTCTCTGTCCCAAAAATAAATAAAACAAAACAAAACAAAAAAAAACTCATTACGTGTTTATATAAATGAAACATGTTTATAAAAATAAACTCTAGTTTTCAAAACAAACAGAAAAAAGTGAGAAGAGAGGCATTGTTCTACATTTTTGGTGTTTTTTTTCTAAGAAAACGATCTTTAAAAATTTTTTTAATGTTTATTTATTTTTCACACACACACACACACACACACACAGTATGAATGGGAGAGGGGCAGAGGGAGAATGAGACGTAGAATCCAAATCAGGCTTCAGGCTCCAAGCTGTCAGCACAGAGCCCCAACGCGGGCCCGAACCCACGAACCGGAGATCTTGACCTGAGCCGAACTTGGATGCTCAACTGACTGAGCCACCAGGCTCCCAACAAGTGTTTTTTTTTTGTTTTTTGTTTTTGAAATTAAATGTTTATTTATTTATTTTGACAAAGAGCCCACAGGTGAGCCAGGAAGGGGCAGAGAGAAAAGCAGAGAATCCCAAGCAGGTTCTGAGCTGTCAGTGCAGAGCCTCTGATGCGGGGCTTGAACCCACAAACCGTGAGATTATGACCTGAGCCAAAATCAAGAGTTGGATGCTTGACTGAGCCACCCAGGTGCCCCTTTGCAAATGTTTTTTTAATGTTTGGCTTAATGAAAGTGAGCTAGGTTCTTTTCTTAAAAATTAAAAAAAAATTAAGTTGCGGTAAAAAATACATAACCAAAACTTTTCCATTTTAACCATTTAAAAAAAAATTTTTTTTTAACATTCATTTATTTTTGAGAGAGAAAGCGACAGAGCATGAGCAGGGGTAGGGGCAGAGAGAGAGACAGGGAGACACAGAATCCGAAACAGGCTCCATGCTCTGAGCTGTCAGCACAGAGCCCGATGGCGGGGCTCGAACTCGTGAACCATGAGATCATGACCAGAGCTGAAGTTGGATGCTTAACCGACTGAGCCACTCAGGCGCCCCTCCATTTTAACCATTTTTAAGTGTGCAGTTCACAGTGTTAAGTACATTCACATTGTTGTACAAAATCAGATTTTTCTATCTCTTTCAGCATTCAGTCTGTTATGATATCATATACCCTGAAGCCCCAGAAAATTCCACTGTATACTTACTAGAGAAGAGAATGAAAAGGTAAACGGCATTGTCGTATTATTAGTAAAACCGCTTAACCTTCTGTATCCTCTGGAAGGGATTTGGGGAACACCCCCAGGGGTCTCCCAGGACCACACTGTGAGAACTGGGGCTCTAGAACAACACCAGAGATCTTAGTGATGATCAGTACCAGCTCTTTTGCCCCTTAAATTAATTCGGGGTGGGGAGGGGGTGACATCGAGCCCATCATCTGATGGGATTCCAAGCTGGTTCTTTCTGAGCTAAGCGGTGGGGGTGGGAGGAAGCTGAGGCTGGGTCCCTCACCTCACTAGACACATGCCGTGTCTCTCCCAGGCACGCGGGCATGGGACACAAGCGGAACAAGCTGATTCAGCTGGGAGAGAGCTGTAAGTCTGCCAGGGCTTGGGGCTCTGAGAGGCATCCCAAGGAGGGAAACCCCTCCAGGCAGGGAGAAAAGAATGGATGAGGCTGATGGTGACTCTGGCTCCTTGGGAACAGGGTTGATGAGGCTCCTCTTGCTGCCCCACCCTCCCCCAACCAGGGCTGGCAAGAGAGGGAGGTGACCAGCTCTATCCCCTGTCCCTCCTGGGTGTACATCTGCTCATTGGGACCCGGCCCGTTGTTTCCCGTGAGAGGTAGCTGAGAGTGAGTCTAGCTATCTGACCCCTCACATCTCAGCTGGGTGACCTCAAGTGAGAGCCTGCCCCCAGGACGGAGGCGCCTCGAGCCCCCAGTCAGCAGGACTTATCCCTTTACTGAAGAACCTAGTGACCAAAGAGTGCGGACCCAAAACAGCTGGTGGTCTATCCCTCGTCCATACTGGTGGTTCCCTTACAACCAAACCCAGTGGGACTTGAGTATCTTAAGATTTTTCTGTGCCAGACACACACCCTTGGCACACTTATCTCGTGCTGTTCACGATCATCCTGTAGGTGCTAGTTTATAGCTTCAGCTTTATTATATAGAAATTCCTTGAGGGAGGGGACCGTCCCTTTATTGCTTCTGTATTTTCCGTGGCACCTAGAACAACAGGAAGGTCTCAATACATGTTGATGGGTTTATTAGGGGATGGGTTTTCACTGATTTAATGATCAGATTCCCCTTTATAAGGGGCTGGGGCTGGGGCTGGGAAAGCAGGCGGAGGCCCTTCATTAAACATTTATGGAGTACCTACTCTCACTCCTTGGGTTTTCTTTGATGAGGTATCCCTTACGGAGTGTGTTGACGCATTGTCTCATTTAATCCCCGCAGCAGCATGATAGGCGGGAGTAAACTATGAGTGACTCTCTAAATAACGACAGTGTGCTCTCCTCTGCCTCAAGAAAGGATGCACTAAGCTGGGGATGTTGTCTCCGTGGCACTAGGGATGTGTGTGTGGGGGGGGTTCTCTCCAGAGCCGTGCGGGGGTGAAGGGTGTCCTGCTCATGATTAGCCAGAGTATCCTGGCAGAGGAGAGCCTGGCATGCTGTGAAAACCATTCCGCATTCCTGGCCCAGCTTCCACGCTCTCTGAGTTACGTTCCCGCTGAACTGTGGCCTCCCTCGTGTGAAGCTGCCCACAGTAACGGTGCCCAGCAGCAAACCCAGGGGTCTGGTTGGTTTGACAGCAGTCATTATTTTTCATTATAAATCAATGGGTTGGCACTTGGATGGTATCTGTTCATCTCCCGGAGCCTTGTGAGTCTGCCCCAGACTGTCCAGCACCTGTTGTAAGCAAGGTTTCTGCAGCAAAGCGTAAGCCAGCCCCTGAATGGTGAAAAGGTCTCAAAAGAGACTTGGCCGCCACCTGAGGCTCTGTTGACGGGCCACCCAGCTCTCCTCAGGCCCCACCTGGCCTCTCCGGTGGCCTTTCCATTCCCAGAGGACTGGGCACTGGGCTGGCAGGCAGAGACAGTGGTGTCCCTTAACAGAGGGAAGATCCATGCTAGTGGTTGGCCTGCTTCGGGTATGAAGTTGCTACCCACCGAGGACCCACCGGCTTGGTGGACAGAGCAGTGATCACAGCCGGGGATCAGGAAGGCTGAGAGACACTGCAGGCCAAGCCAGGAGGGTGGTTCAGAGTCCAGCCAGCCAGGGAGCTGTGAAAGGTCATCGCACCCTTTCCCCCAGCTTCCAGGTGGGGCGTGTGGCCAGTCCTGTGGCGGTGGCTGCATCCAGAGGCCCCGCAGTGCAAAGCTCAGGTCAGTGTGGCCGGGAGCCCGCATTCTCGTCCTGAGGAGAGAGCAGTGATGTGTTAGGAAGGAGGTGGTGCTGAGGCAGAACTGGATACTTCCCTCCGGAAATGAGGTTTTGGCCTCTCGGGCTGGGAAAATCCTGGCCGGCAGTGTCTGTTTATCAGGGAAGCTGAGTCAGACTGGAACCTATCTCCTAAAAAGCTTCTGCAATTTCTAGAATTCCATTGGTCAAAGCCAGCCTCCCACTCCCACGCCTTCCTTTTCTCTGGGGAATTCCTCTGGGGGAGGGCGACAGAAGGGAGAGACTAGCCCTTTCCTGGGGACTGGGGACGGAAAGCTGAAATCAGAGCTTTTGCCCATTTATGGACTTGAAGCCCCCTGCCCCCACCCCAAGATGACTCATTCCTCCAGTTTGACCCAAACACCTCGGCTGGGACTGAAAGGGTAACATTGAGGAGGCGGCATTAGCCCTGGGAGAGGACTGGAGGCAGGAGAGACAGGGGAAGAGATGATTGAAAAGGATGGGGACTTCCAGTGAGGGGAGAATTTTAGAGCCAGAAGGAGGCCGAATGAGGGAGAGAGGTTTGTATTCCAGGGAGAAGCTGCCTGCCCAGCGGTGTGAAATTCCTCTAAAGGCAGCAGGCCCCTCAAGGTAGTTTTAAGGGCCTTCTCAAACTCCGGTGGGATTCGGGCCATTTGCCAGTCTTGTTAAAATGCAGATTCCCTGGCTCTCAGCGGGCTGTGCTCAAACTCCCCTGTGATTTGAAGCAGGAAGTTCTGAAACACAGGAAGGGGGCTGGCAGTCAGGGAGCCGGCTCTTTCTTCCGGCCTTGGTTGTACAGGGCGACTTGCACCCCCTTTGCCAATGTCAGAGGCAGGGCCCCGGCCCCAAGGCGACATTTCCAAGGGTCTTCTGAAACCCGTGAAAGCCTTTGAAGATGTGCGGTTCCGAGTACAGCCCTCTCATTGTGCAGATGGGGAAACTGAGTCTCAGGAAGGTTCAGCTCCGTGAAGGACATTTTCTCCCCAACCTTCTCCCCCCGCCCAAAGAGAAAGCCCTTGGTCCTCCTCAGGAGGAGAAAGCTGATCCTAACCAGCAAAACTGCCTCCCCAGCTTAGCACCACACATGTCACCCCCCCCCCACCCCCACCACCCGCTTTCAAGCTCACGGGCAACTCATCAGCGGTGGAAAGACCTGCCCTCCAATTCAATACAATCCTAGAATCTTTACAACTCAGGACGCCACAGATTGTCTAGTCTACACTCAAAGCAGAGATTTCTTTTTTTTTTTTTAATGTTTATTTATTTTTGAGAGAGAGAGAGAGAGAGAGAGTGGAGTGTGTGTGTGTGTGTGTGTGTGAACAAGCGGGGCAGGGGCAGAGAGAGGGAAACAGAGGATCCAAAGCAGGCTCTACGCTGACAGCAGAGAGTCTGATGCAGGGCTCGAACTCACAAACCATGAGATCGTGACCTGAGAGTCCAAGTCGGATGCTTCACCGACTGAGCCACCCAGGTGCCCCAGGCAGAGATTTCTTGTAGCAATAACTCCTAAGTCTCTATCTCTCGCCCAACTCACAACTTTCTCCCAAATCTCAGACTCCTTCTATCTCTTATCTCCACTGAAGTCCTCGTGCTCCCTCGCTTCCCTACAGCCCTCCACTTGCGGGCTTTTACCGGCTCAGCTAGTGCAGACGTCATCCCTTCATCCCTCCAGGCCAAAAATTATGGTGTTGACGCCTACCCCCCCCCCCCCCCCCCCCCATTCTCAACCCGCCCCCAGAGGGCCCTAAAAAAAAAAAAAAAGTCAGATGATGCCACTCCCTCCCCTTGCTCAGAACCTCCCATAGGCCCCCCCCCCCATTTCCCTCAGAATAAAAATCATAGCTTGGGGGCACCTGGGTGGCCCAGTCGCTGGTCTAACTCTTGATTTAGGCTCCGGTCATGATCTCACTGTTCAAGGGATCCATCCCCTTGATGGGCTCCTTGCTAACAGCTCTCTTTTTTTGGGATTCTTTCTCCCTCTCTGCCCCTCCCCCGCTTACTCTTTAAAGAAACAAACAAACCAGTGTGGTGTGGAGCCTGCTTGGGATTCTCTGTCTCCGTTTCTCTCTGACACTTCCCCCCACCCCTCCCCCCACCCCACCCCCTCCTCCCCCGCCTCTCTCTCAAAATAAATACATAAACTGAAAGACAAAAAGCCATAGCTTGTATGATGGCTCGCAGGGCCCTATGTGATCTGAGCCCTCACTCTCCCTCACCTCTCTTGACCCCATCTCTCCCACTCTGTCCTTCTTCACTCGTTCTGTTCCAGCTTCACTGGCCCTTCTAGAATTTGCCTGACCCGCTCCCACTTGGAGGTCTTTGTGCTGGCTGTTCCCTACCCCTGAAACACTGTTCCCCCAAATATTCACATGGTCAGCTCCCTCCCCTCCTTTCAGGTATTTGTCGAAATGCCACCTTGTCAGGGAGGCTTTCTCTCATCATTTAAAATTTGATTCCCTGTTCCCTCCATCCCTGTACTCCACCCCTCTTCTCCTAATACTTATGACTTGTGAACGTACTGTATAATTTACATATTAAAAAAATTTTTTTAATCTTTATTTATTCTTGGGAGAGAGAGACAGACAGAGTGTGAGTGGGGGAGGAACAGAGAGAGAGGGAGAAGCAGAATCCGAAGCAGGCTCCAGGCTCCGAGCTGTTGTCACAGAGCCTGACGTGGGACTCGAACTCATGAACCGTGAGATCGTGACCTGAGCCGAAGTTGGACGCTTAATCACCTGAGCCACCCAGGCGCCCCAACTTATTATACCTATTGCTTTGTCTCTCTTCTTCCACGAGAATGGAAGGCCCCGTGAGAGCGGAGATTTTTGTCAATGTGCTTCACGAACATATCCCCAGAGCCTGAAACACTGCATGTTGTGGGCAAGTAAATACTTCTGGAAGGAATGAGCGAACACACTGTGCAGCTGACTGCCTTATCTAACTGAATTTTGTGCCTCGGTAGCCCCTCCTCACTGGTCCTGGTCCTGCTTTTTGGGCTACGGGCCTGTGAGTGTGTCCACATTTTCAGAAGACCACCCCTGTCATCTATTATGTGGTTCCCCATAATCGATGCCCCCAAATGCCCTCTCTTGCCTAAAAATGTCCAGACTCTTCAGCTAATCCTTTGTCCTGGGTCCACCTCGGTCCTCAAGATGTGCTCTGGCTGTCAGTCTTCAGATTCTGACAGGCATTGCTGAAGGAGGGCTATAGCGGGACCACTGCCCCCCACCCATCTGAATTGCCATTTCCCCTTCATGTGAGCCCACAGGAGGGCCCAAGGCAGCCCCACTGCACGAGCTGAAGAAGCTAAGAGGGGGCCGTCCTGATGGTGGGGACAGGCTAACAGGCCAGGGGGGTGTCCCTCCCTCCACACAGAGGAGCCTCGGTTCTCCCCAGCAAAGGGGATTTCCACTCAGGGACAGCCGGGATGGACTTGCCTCAAGGAAGGGCTAAGAATGGGACAGGATTCTGACGGAGACTTTTCTGTCTCGGTTTCAGAAGGCCCCTCCTGTCTCTCCGAGTCTCCCCCTCCCCCGTCCCCCTCCGTCACGCCCGCACGCCCCCCCTTCCCCAGTCCGTTGTCTGAGTTATTCACATTCCGGAAGCGCTGATGTGGCACTAAATATTCCTAGGGCTCCAGCCTTCTGCCCCAGGGGCCCAGCGTCATCTCTCCGAGCCTGCTTTCTGGAATGTTTTTGATACGAAGCTCCCTGGTAGGTGAGGAGAAGGGCCCTGCAGCATGGGATCTGCAGCCCAGAGTCTGATCTCTCTGGGGCTGTGGTAACAGACCTTCTCTCCCACCTAGATTCTTCCCCAGCGGGCTTCCCCCATATCCACTCCCTCTCCTGCCTACCGTGCCTACTTAGAAGAGGTTGAGCAAATGGACCCCGAGGAGGACAAAGACCTCAGGACCAACCACCTCTGGGTTCCCTCTCCTTCCCGGAAATTCGAGGCACCCCACCCCCCTTCCCAGATATGCTGATAGGACATGGCTGCAGGCGCTGTGGCCTCTCCCTCCCCCCACATTCCTGGCTTCCCTCCTCTGTGGCCTCCCCTCTCCCTTCCCATCCTGTCCCCCAACTTCAGCTTCTCCCCACTCCCACTCACCCCCTTTTTTCTCAGTTCCCTTTTGGGGCTTGTGGAGGTGAGGGGAAGGCACTTCGGGAGAGGGAAGTGCCAGATTCCTTGTGCCCGGAAAAGAGCCTGGCATATAATAGATGCTCAACAGGTATCTGTAGTTCCATTCACTGCCCGGCTCCCTCCCAGCCCGATCCAGGTTCGATGAGCCCCCCAACCCCGCTAAGATTTGGCATCCTGCAGATCTGGATTTGGGTTCTGGTGTTCCCACTTGCTAGCTAGGCGAGTCACTTCGTGTTTTCAAGTCTCAATTTCTTCTGTACATGAGAATGATAAAACTTGCACTGAGTTAACGAGGCCATCGCGAGCATCAAGTAACAGACATAAAGTGCTTGATATATATGTCCTTAATAAACGGTAGCGCAATTATTATCTCTTAATTGCAATTCTCTTCCGTCATCCAAACTCCCTTCCGACCTTACCTGAACTGACAACAATTTTTCTGCTGAATTTTATGTATTTTTATGCATGCCAGCTTGCTGGCCGGTCTGCAACCTCCTTGAGGCTGGGATCTTAAGTGTGGCACCAGGGACACAGCAGTTCTGTCCTCCACAGAGCTTAGCACACAATAGGGCTGGATTCCAGAATTGAATGAATAAGCGAGCACAGCCAACTCCATAGCTGAACTCCATGCTTCTTGAGGGGGAAAGGCGCTCCCTTCTATTTTGCCAGCGTCACCCAGGGTCTCGCCCAGAGCCCCAGCACTCGGTAGGACCTCCGGGGTGCCAGACGTAGGACCTCCGGGGTGCCAGACCGAAACACCCCCGTAGTAAGCCTATGCACCTTCTTGTTTGCTCTGGCATCTTGACCCGGTCGTTGCCTTGCCTCCTCCCGCTTCTGGCCCAGACCCAGTGACTGTGCCTGCCCCCCCGGATGCAAAGAGGAGACACTAAGGTCCAGATGCTGTACCCCAACAGGCACTGACGGCCGGCAGCAGGACAGGTGTGCCGTGCAGCCGGCCAGGACTGGGGATGTTCGGGGAGGGGGGGGGGCGGGTGTTGGGAGCAGCGAATGCCAGCTGCAGCTTGGGTAGCGGGGAGGGAGCCCGCCTGAGCCGGAGCCAGCCGGCTGCTGGCCTGCACTTTGTCCTTATCCTCCCTTTCATCCCGGCCCGCTGCACCCGGGAGTTTCTCAATGGAGCTGGCGTTTGGGGAATGCTCCGCAGGGGGCCGAGAGGGCTGGCCTACGAGGGGGGCATTCCAAGCATTCTTTATGTCCCGGCGGAGTCTGGCGGTGGGGGCCAGAGGGGTAGCAGCCGCGCAGCACTGGAGGAAAGGGGGTTTCTCTGGAGGGAGAGAATAAAGGCAGAGGGGTGGTCTTTAAGCTTGGGGCGGGGGACAGAGGTGGTTGGGGGAGGGGTGGGAGCAGGGCTGTATGATGCAGCAGACTCAGCCCTTCCCTTAGGGCTGAAGTCGAAGAGGAAGAGCAAAGTGGGAACCTCCGTCCAGGGCTCTCCCACCTGTGTGCTCCACAGGCTAGAACCCCGGACGGCCGCAGCACGGGAGCCTTTTGGAACTAAGAGCTGAGCTTTGTTGTTGTTGCGTTTTGCTTTTTTTTTTCTTTTTTTAATTAAAAAAAAGAATTTATTTTTGAGAGAGAGACAGTGAGAGCAGGGGAAGAAAAGAGAGAGAGGGAGACGCAGAATACGAAGCAGGCTCCAGGCTCCAAGCTGTCAGCACAGAGTCCGACTCGGGGCTCGATCCCACGAACTGTGAGATCATGACCTGAGCCGAAGTCGGTTAGAAGTCGGATGCTCAACCGACTGAGCCACCCAGGCGCCCCTGTGTTTTGCTTTTTTTTAAGCAGGTGCCCCAGTTCCCGCCTATGACAGCCCAGGGGAAATGTGGGTTAAGAGAAGGCTCGAAGGCCTGCACCCCACCTGCCCAAACAGAACAACAGAGGCTATCTTCCGACCACGGTTCTGGTTTTAATGGAGAGGTTCTTTCTAGCGACAGTGGAAGGGAAGAGGGACCATCAGGTAGACAGAATCAGGGCATGGTGGGAGGGAGCCAGAGACCCCCTCCCGGACAGTGCAGTGGGACATGTGATTGATCCCCTCCCCCCATGATCAGTAGGGAACCACTGCAAAAATATCTCCCTGTTCACAAAACTTAGGCATCGCAGTGGACTTCCCCAGAACATAGTATTCACATTATTGAAAAGAGCTAGATTCACTTTTTTAAAAACACAGGGCTGAACACATAAAAATAAATAAGGGCATCCCAGGGTCCGGAAAGCCCAGAGCAATAGACACTCCATTCTCAGTAGCAGGAGCAGCTTGGAGGCCAGAGAGGTTCAGAGTCTTCGAGGTCCAAGGTGGGGTCCAGGGGAATCTGGGCCCCTTGAGATGAAGTCCGATAGCAGCAGCCTGAGCCTTTTTGAGTCTTTTAGATCCCTAGCAGCGACTCCAGGAGGCTTGGGCCGGGTTTGGAGGACGGGAAAGAGGAGAAAACCTTCGAGGAGATAAAGGTTGGGTTCTCTTACTGTTGAGATAAATAAGGGTACACCGTAGGAGACCATTCCCAGGACACCCCAGGCACATTGCGGGGGGTGCCACGTTCCAGTTTTAGTGGTTGATGGGGATGGGACCTGTATCTGAGGAGTTCCCATCCCCACCTTAGCAGGAAGTCACCACGCACAAAACTTACTGCAAGAAAGGAGACTGGCACTGAGAGAGTGTTCTTTCCTGGTGTCTGTGGCCCTACTGTGTGAACCAGAAGCAGGCAACCCGGACTCTCGGCCACAGGCCTTCCCCTCCTCCCTCTACTAGCTTTCCCTCTACTCTCTTCTCTGCTCCACAGGGCCAAAGGCTTGGAACCCTCAATGCACTTGACTTGCCCACTTCCCGTCCAGCCCTCTCTAGGGCTCAAGTGCAAACCACCTCAGCCTTCCTGGCCAGGATACTAGTCTTAGGAGGCAGGGGCGGTGGTGGTCTCCCCTCAGGGTGCAGCTGCATTTTAGAGCCTACCCAGGATGGGGCGGCGCCCCCCCAACCCTCAGCTGAGCTTTGAGCAGACCCCCAGTGCCTGTCGGTAGGCCTCTGTCACCTCCTGGCAGTCTGTCAGGGAAAAGCAGCTATCCCCCAGGGGGTCCTGCCACCAGCGCCTCAGGCCTCTGCTTCCAGAACCCTCTGCGGGGGGCTCCTCAAGCCCCATGAGGTTGTCCACAGACACACAGCCCCGCAGCAGGGGCTCGGGGAGCCGTTCAGGCAAGTCCAGCTGGTCAAACGACTCAGAGGACAGGATGCTGTCCTCACTCATAGCCCCGGAGGGGCGGCTGGCCCGGGCCAGAGGGTGAGGGGAGGCCAGTTCATCCAAGGAGCCGAAGGTGGAAGGGGCTGGGAGCTCCAGGGCTGTGCGGGAGAACTTGCCATTGTGTTTGAGGATGCCTTTGCGATGGAGGGGCACCCCTGAGGCCTGGGGGGGCTTCTGCTCCTCAGAGTCCCCACTCACAAACACATCGCCGGTGTCCAGGAGCTCCCCAGATTCACTGGGTTCCGGAGAGGAGTAGTAGCCAGATTCCCGCTGCCGAGACTTCTTGAGGATGCCCTTCTTGGGGAGCAGGGGGGCAGCCTGCCCTGGGCTCGCAGGGCCCAGGCTGGGCTCGGGGTCTGCCCTTGCCCCTTCTGACAAGGTTGGTGCCTTCTTCTTGAGAATGCCCTTCGGCAGCTTGAGGTTGCCCCTGCCGGGGCGGAGAGAGGGATCGTCAGCCAGGTCCCCCTGGCGAGACTGGGCCATGTCGTTCTCTTTGCGGGACTTCTTGAGCGAATGCTGGCGCTCCAGGCCTGGGGCGATGCTCCCGCCTCCAGGCGCGTGCTGCTTGAAGAAGCTGCAGACCTTGGCCCCATTCTCCAGGAGCGGGCGAGAGGACCGCCGCAGCCAGTCAGCCATGGAGGCCCGGCCAGAGTCGCTGCCAGGGTGCCCGCCCTCGTGCAGAGCCTCCTGCTCCCCCACGCGGGTGGCGTAGCCCCAGTTGACCCACCAGTGACTGGCCACATCCTCCAGGGTGGCTCGGCGGGTGGGGTTCACCATCAACAACCACCGGATCAGGCCACAAGCATCTGGAAGGCAAGAGAAGACAGGGGCTTCAGGCTGGCAGCCACGAGAACGGGCACCCCGCGGCCCCTCTCACTGGTTACCCCCATTTGGGCTAAGGCTTCTCAGTCCTGTGTCAGATATGTCCACTCCCACCTGGGCTCCGTACACGCCACAGCCCACGTGGCTCCCCACAGCCTCCAACTTTCAGGGATTGACTCTGCCCATTTCTTCTTCCATCCCTCGACCCCCCAGGACCCCGGCCCCTTCTTAAAAAAATTTTTTTTTAATGTTCATTTATTTTTGAGAGAGACAGTGTGTGTGTGTGTGTGTGTGTGTGTGTGAGCAGGGGAGGGGCAGAGAGAGAGGGAGACACAGAATCCAAAGCAGGCTCCAGGCTCTGAGCTGTCAGCACAGAGCCCGACGCGGGGCTCGAACTCACAGACCGTGAGATCATGACCTGAGCCGAAGTCGGAAGCTTAACCCGACTGAGCCACCCAGGCGCCCCCTGGCCCCTTCTTTAGCCTTGTTGTACGTTAGTGTATTCTCCTTCTCTTGGCTGAATGAGACCCTGAGGGTAGAGACTGTGCTCAAGAGGAAACCAAGGTTCTCACACCCTGCTTCCTGCCTTCTCCACTGGGTGTGAAAGGACAAAGAGACTTCCAAGGATGAGGACTCAAGCAGGTGGAAATGAGGAAACTGCAGCAAAGACGGTCCAAGTTCAACCACCAGGAGCCCTTCCCAAATAGGATATAGCATCTCCCAAAGGAGAGAAGAGATACCCCTTCCTTCTCGGAGGTCACAGACCCTGGAGGCAGAGAGATGACAGCAGGAGGGGGTGGTGAGGAGCTACCCCCATCGACAGTGGGTCATCTTCTTTACTTCCCTGCCCCCACTTGGTTCCTGCCTCAGAAGCTAGGGAAGGACACACAGGGCCTGGATGAGAACACCCACGCCTCTCACTCACCAGAGGGTTTAAGCGGCTCCCTGTAGGACCCGTTGCTGATCTGTTTCACCAGCGTCTTATGGTCCTGCCCATCAAAGGGCATGGTACCATGGACCAGGATGTACAGAAGGACACCCAAGGACCAGCTGTCCACCTGAGGGAGGGCGGGCGAGAGACAGGGAGAGTGTCAGCAAGGATGCCCGCATGCCCCAGGCTGGCGGGCTTGTGGCGACACCAGAGAAGAAAGGGGTACACGCTGGAGAACTCAGGGGCTGGGGCACCTGAGGACCACATCCTTCTAGTAGTACCCAGGAGCAAAGCTGGTGACACTGTAGAAGGGACTGAGGTTCGTGAGGAAAGGTGTGGTCAATTGCCTGCCCTTGGGAGGGGCAGCCACAGACCAGAGCAGTGGTGAGGTCACCCTTCTGGGCTAGGATGGGGTGGTTGTGAGAGCGCCCGCCTCTCCAGGGAGTCTGGGTGGGTGCCAGGAAAGAGAACGGGAACCCGGAGGGTTGAGGGGGCACAGAACCAGACCAGGGGTCAGGAGACGTAAGTTCTTGTCCCAGTTTTACTGTTCTTGTGAGGACCTGGCAAGTCACTGAAGGGTAGGGGGCTGAGCTTTGGGCTCTGGAAGGAGGGAAGAAGCTGGAAAGCTAGCCCACCCCTCTCAGAGGATCTAGAGCCACAGGGGGTGCCGAGGCAGGCCGTGGGTGGAGAGTAGAGACTCACCTCTGGGCCCGTGTAGGGTTTCCCGTTGACGATCTCAGGGGAGGCGTACAGGGGGCTCCCACAGAACGTCTGCAGGAACTCGCCCTGGCGGTAGAGGTTGGAGAGCCCAAAGTCTGCAATCTGTAGGGTCGGGTCAAACACAGGTGGGGGTCATACCAAGGCCTGGATTGTTCTGCAGCTCTTAGCCTGCCCCTCTCCCGATCCCAGGGAAACCCCGGCCCTCGCAGGAGGAAAGTGTGCCCGTGCCCCCTGCCCCCTGAGCACAGCTCAGGCCCTGCAAGAGACAGCCTTGCGGAGGTCATGTCCATGAGGAATGCCTAGGTGTGTGGGGTCTCCAGGGTCCTCAGTGTTCCCCAGGCCCCTTTGCTCATGCTGTACCCCACTCCAGGGATGCACTCTCCTGCCTATAAACATCCTCCTGACCCGGCAAGCCCACCTCCCCTGACACCTCCTTTTCGCACAAAGCACAATGGCTGGCTGCAGTCCCTGCTCATCAGTCTTCCTCTTCGTACTGTCCTGTCAGTATGTCCCCCGTGCTCACCTCCTTCTGCCCCTCCCCCTCCTGCAGCTCTTCCCACAGGTGTGACCCATGGATGGGACTCAACAGACAACTACTAACTGAAGGAAGGGTCTACCAGATGTACGGAGAGAATCAACTTCTCATGCCAACCCCATGGCCCTCAGAAGCAAGGCAGCCCCATCAGTGACTACCACGTGAGGCCTGGCCTGCCCTTCCTAACAGAGGGCTCATCTCTGCCCAGATCTGGGCGGGAACATAATGGCAGAGCCGGGGGTCAGCCCAGTAGAACTAAGAAGCAAGAGTGAAGTCAGAACAAAGATCAGAGCTGTGGTCAGAGCTCAGGAAAAGGAATCTTCTCCCAGGATTCCCTGAGCCATCTGATACTGCGGGCTTGAGAGGCCCCAAGCCCGTCTTCTTACTTCCCAGGGAGACACCTTTTCCCCTAACTGTCCTCAGATACAAGCAGAGGCCAATGCCCTGCTTCTCCTGGCCTCTTCACCCCCAGCAGAGGGTCATGTGTGCCCAGGGTGGGGAGGGGCTGTTTATGAAGCTCTGGCTCCTTCATTTATAGTTTTATTGGCCTCTTATCGAGCAGTTACCATTTGAAGCCCATAAAGACGCAGACGATTGGTACAGATGGGAAGGTTCGTGCCTGTCTGGTTACGTGAGTTTACTGGCTCTGGCTCCCCTCCCCCTGCTTAGCATCAAAGAAAGCCCCACCCGGCTCCAGGAATTGGCTGGGTAAGGGGAATGAACTCAGTGCCAGGGTGCTTCAGGGCATGAGTTCAAGGGTCACGGAAGGGAAGGGACTGTGTCCTGGGTTCAGGAAGATTCTGAGGAGTGTCCGAGTGCAGGATCAAAGCCCTCCCAGGTACCTGCAGGGGTCAGCCCTTGCCATTTCCCCCTTCTAGCCCCGAGAGCTGAGCTTATCTCATCAGCATGAACCTCTCAGACCTAAGCTTAACCACTCAGGCATGGGAATTCAGAAGCTGCAGGGGGCAGAAAGCTGGTGCCGGGATGCGTGGTCTGTGGAGAAAAGTACCAAAGGGCTACCCAACTGCGACAGATTAATGTGCGTGTGCATGCGCACAGGTGTGTGCGTGCAGGCAGGTGGGGAGAACTCGGGCTGTGACCCTCTCTCCCTGCCAGTCCCAAGGTTATGTGCAAAGGCTGATCCTGGATCTTGACTCCAGTTAGCCTTATGGACGTCAAGAGCACTGGCTGAGGAGTCAGAAGACTTTGGTTCTAGCCCAGGCTCAGCCACTCCCTTGCCATGGGATCTTGAGTAAGTCACCGCTTATCTTGAGGCCTCAGTTTTTCATCCATAAAAAGAGGTACTGGAAAGGAAGGACGACGGCTGAGTTCTCTACTGCTACCCACATCTAAGTCTCAGCTTTGCTCAACTCCTTCTGGAGTCCCCTAAGCACTTGGAGATAAACACTCGGCAGAAAGGCTGTGGTGGGGTAGGGAAGCTGCTGGAAACAAGTAGCGGGGCTCACCTTAATATTTCCATTGGCATCTAAGAGGATATTCTCCAGCTTGAGATCACGGTGGACAACCCCATTCTGGAAGAGAAAGGGCAGAAGGATGGTCAGGGAGAGGTCGCCACGGAGGGACAGGACGACACGAAGGCCTCGTCTGGAAAGTGAGGTAAACACAAAGGGGGCCAAGTTGGGGGAGCACAGGCAGGCGAGGGATACCCATCTCACTGGAACACAGCGCAACAGACACAGGCCCCTCCACTCCCGAGGGAGTCAGCCAGAGACGCCAACATCCCCCGAGAGGCCCAGAGTCCAGATGGAATTTTGCCTCTGTTTCTGTCTCCCTGCGGGATCCTGGAGGGGTCATGGAATCTCTCTGGCTCAAACCAGCCCTGGAGAACCGGCAGGAGGTCGCTCACCTGGTGGCAATAGTGCACGGCCGAGACGATCTGCCGGAAGAAATGGCGGGCGTCCTGCTCACTGAGCCGCTGCCGCTCACTGATGTAGTCGTACAGGTCGCCCCGGCTGGCGTACTCCATGACGATCACAATCTTGCTGCTGTTCTCAAACACTGGGGCAGAGCAAGGCAGGAACGTGAGGTCCCTCCAGAGTACACTGTTCCCCACTGGAGGGGGGGGGTCACACACGCCTCCCTGGCCCCAAACCAGACAGGACCTTTGTCCAGGGATGTCTGCCAATGGGACGGGACAGTGGCAGGTAAGAGCAGGAAAAGGGGCCTCTAAAGCTCCCACCATCTTCCAGGAACCACGAGGTAAGGCCAAGGGAACTGGCTTAGCCTCCTTCTCTTTGGAAGTTCAGGCTTTTGAGGAATCTTAAAACTACCCCGCAAATTTCCCAGGAAGGCAGGAATCAATGGATGAGAATGAAAAGTCAGGTTCTCTGCCTCAAAACCTGGTACTGTTTGGCCTTACGACCACGGGCAAATCTCTTCTAGATACATCAGTAAGAATACAGGTTTGGGGTTTGAATCCTGGCCCCATCACTTATTAGCGGGGTGACTTTGGCCAGTTTTTCAACCAGGGTGCCTCAATTTCCTCATCTGAAGAGTAGGATATAATGGCAACCTCACAGGACTGGGTAAGAAATAGATGAAAGTCAGTGATAGCTCTGGGGCTGGCTGAGCAGGCGGGCGTAGGGTCTGATATAGAAACAAGCACTCGATAAATCGTACCTACTGTCATAGGCACGATCAGTATCCTCGTGCATAAACTTGAAAAATAATTCCCATAATAATGTTTGCCTTGAGGATCAGAAGAGGGATAAAAAGGGATAGGAAGGTGGCTTGTGAACTACACAATACCATGGAAAGCGGAGATAAGATATCTATTACCCTCAGCATCTTTGACTTCCTGGCAATCAGCCTCCCCCAAGCTCACGTGCCACTCAGGCTTTGCCCTGGCTCTAGCCGCCTGGAAAGGTAGGGAAGGACTGGTTCACCAAACTGGCCCTTTGGCTGGGTATGTGTCAGAGCACGTATGTCCGTGACATTGCATCTTTGTGTCGAACGAGTCCTAGGAGTTTGGCTTGCTCAGCCAGCCCCAGAGGCACTGTTGTCTAGCCTGTGACAAGGAGCTGAGAGAGCAGGCTTCTCCCAAGAGGGATCCCAGGTGCCAGGCTATTGGATACATGGCCAGGAGCCAGCAGGATTGTGCTCTTTTTCCACTCCCACATGAGTGCGTGGACCTGACGCATGGTGGCCCAATCTCCCGGGGCCGGGGGCGGTACCTAGATGAGATCCCACGGTTGTGGTTCCCCATATGTCTGTAAGGGTGCGTACGATCTTTGTGTCATGAAACTGGAGGTCAAGAGCCAGCCAGAGTACATCCTGGAGAGCAGCTAGATTCCGAAGACCGGAGCCTTCCCCTGGTTCACATCTCCCGAAGACTGGCAGGGGACGAATGGGGTGGAGGGGCCTGCCTGTCACATAGTAACTGTGACACCCCTACAATCACAGAATCTGAGGTGCAGGCAAGTCCACGGCCTAAGCTTCAAGACTCCGTTCCCAGACGTAGCTGGAGGTATGGGTGTGGGGGAGAATTCACACACACACACTCTCTCTGCCCAATCACCAAGCTCAACCTGGCTTAACCAATACTCTGTCATCTACCCACTCTTCCCTGGGGGAAATACAGAGAGATACAATTAGCCTTCTCAACCATTTGCCCGGGATCCCTGTGGGACAGGCTCAGGCCACGGGGCCATATCGGTGGCTCTGCTCTTAGTCTTTCCACGAACAGAACCCAAGAGAGGAGACTTCTGTCTTACTTCCCACCAGGAATATTCAGACAGAGGGCAAAGCCGCAGGCTTCCCTTCCTCCCTCCCTCCCTCCCACTGCTACTGTTATGGCTGGTTTCTCATCTAACCGATATTATGTAAAGGCTGGAAGCAGACAGGTGTGCATGGGAGGGTGCTCCCCCTCTTTTACTCATCACTCTCTCTTGCTCACTTTGTTGTCTGGGTCACAGGGAGCAGGGCAGATGCAGTAGAAAGCCGGCACTGATGTCAGAGCAAGAGGAGGCTAAGAAAGATGAGAAAAGGTAGGAGCCGGCCCCATGGCAGGAATGGTTCAGAGCCCAGGTCAGATTCTAGGAGGCCGGCTCTTGGGACGTGTGAAGGATAACACCCACGCACCCGAGACAGGTGCAGGTCTCTCCGTTCGTTCCAGCCTCCCCCAGGACGCTAAGGATCTCATCGGGTTGGGGAGGTAGGGTTCAATTATGGAAAACCTAAGAATAACAACAAGAAAGCCTACGGTCCACGGAGTTCCTCCCGTGAGCTAAATACACAGTGACATTTAATTTGATCTTTGCAACTACCCTGTGATGTAGGTGGGACTGTCCCGGTCTACACATGAGGCACTGAGGTCCACCCAGAGCCTAATTAAATTAGTTGCCCAAAGTCATAGAGCTGGGTTTCAAATCCACCTTTTGTCCAACTCTAAAATCTGGGTCTTTTCCACTTCTTTGTGTCCTGTTCTGACTGCTGCTACACACACACACACACACACACACACACACACTGCTTCGAATGCCCTGCCTCTGTACCTTCGTGGATGGCAATGATGTGGGGGTGGTTGAGTGATGACATGATCTCAATCTCTCGCCGAATGTGCATCAAGTCTTGCTCATCTTTGATTCTGTCTTTCCGGATTGACTTGATGGCCACCTGGGAACAGAGAATGCAGGAGACTGAGGAGAAGGTTTTGGCAGATAAAGGCATCCATAGATATTCTGGGAGTGCTGCCCCTGGCCACCTGCCGCTGCTAGAAGTCCACAGCGTGCACCCAGGGAAGCCATTCCATCCCTCACCAGGGCAGGTGACAGAGAGGCTGGAGAGCACCTTCCCTAGAGAAGGTTTAAACCTGGGTCGGGTGCAGTCTACACAGCAGGGAGGCATAGGGGCCAATGACCTCACCCAGAGTCCACAGATGAACAAGGAAAGTACAGCCTGCATCTGTAAGGTCCATGCTTTGTGATTTACAAAGCAAATTTACCATACGGCGCCATGATTACGATGGGGCCGGTTTTGCTCAGCACTGGATCCCTGAGGCCACGCGTCGTGCCTGGCACACAGTACGCACCGAATAAGTATGTGTTGCATTAGTAAGTACACTGGGCCTCCCAACAGTCCTGAGAGGCAGGCACAGAGTTTCATCGTCTTCATATATAGGTGGAGAAAACCGGTACCCAGAGAGGTGAAATGACCTGTTCAAAGTCATATTAGTTACTAACGGGCATAAGCACGAATGAACTTTGAAACCATAATGCTAAGTGAAAGAAGCCAGACACACAAGTGCAAATGTTCAATTCTCCTTATACAAGGTAACCAGACTAGGCACGCGCACAGGACAGCAAGTAGACTAGAGATTACCAGGGTGGGGGATGGCAGAGGTCGGGGTAGAGGTGGGGGCGGCCAGGAGCGTATTGTTTAATGTGTCTGAAGCTTCTGTCTGGGGTGATGAAAAGATTTTGGAAATGGATAATGCTGACGGTTGCACAACACTGTCATTGTGCCTAACAGGTCACTGAACTGCAAATTATATGTTCTGTATATTTTTCCACAAAAAAAAAAAAAAAAAAATTATCAAAAAAACACCCATCCCTTCAGTCGAGGTCAGGAATGTCCCTCTCCTAGCAACAAACAAACAAGACAGCGTCCTCTGGTCTTGGCTATCTCCCCTGCAAAGGTGAAAACACCATATAAGGAGTCAGCCCTCGGGCTGGTAAGTGCGGTGGGTTCAGGAAGGGCAGGAAGGGCGGAGGCAACAGGAAATGGAGAAAGAAGTGCCAGATGCCATCGCTGGTAAGCAGGACTCTTAGCCGCTGAGGAGTCTCTGTCCTTTCCCTGCTCTGCCCCACTCAGCAGCCGCAGGGACAGAAAGAGGAGAGGGACAAGGGCCCTTCCGTGTGTGCAGATGGCTCGGGCCTGGGAGCGCCAGGGGAGTCGGGGAGACCTCCTCCGGGCTCTTGTCTCTTGTCGCTGTGCCCAAGGGAGCAAGTCCCGCCCCCGCTCCGGGCCTGGGTTTTCTTTTCTGTGAAACACAGGCTGAACTAAGAAGTGTGAGGTGTGTTCCTGCTCTCAAGCTGTGAGATGAGCTGTCCAAACGTGGTTGGGGAGGGGGGGGGGAAGTGGTGGTGGCTCGGGCGCTGGGCAGGGGCCCGGGAGGGCTGTCACAGGGCTGGTCGGCTCCTGACAAGTCCTGTCCCAGGACACCAATGGTAAATTCAGGACTTCCTTTTCGGGGGGCGGGGAGGTGGACACGTTGTGAAAAAATCTGAAGGCACAGACCGAGGTAAACTGCTCCCCATTCAATTTCCCGGGAGGGTTCGCCTCCCCTCAAGGTTCAAAAGGAGACAGGGAGAAAAAGGAAACCAAGCTCCAGGGGAGGGGCCTCTAATCCACCCTTTCACAGGGCTCTGGAGGCAGACAATGGCTTCCGGCTCGCAGGGACAGTGGCCGAGCGGGCCTGCGCTCCCCATCGGACAAGAATGCGGAACAGCCTTAATCCCATAAGGGGAGCTGCGCACAATGGCCAGGCCCGGTCACCCCGGCAACGGGCCAGGGATGGCGTGCCCTCCGCCCCTCTCCTCCCCTGGAGCTGCATCCTTGAAAGAGGGGAGGCCCAGCTCTTGTGCCCTCCCGGAGCAGAGCAGGGAGGACAATGGCAGCAGGAGGGACCTGTCGCCAGGGAGCCTCGTCCCCAAGATACCGGGGAGGCCCCCGCTGCAGCTGCCGGGGACAGGGCTGCACCTCAGCGCCTTTCTTTGCGACCCGCCCCCGCTTCTGCTCCAAACCACCCTGATGAGCCAAGCAGAAAATCTCTGGCTGAGAATTGAACGGAGGGGTGGGGATGGGGAGGTGAGGGCCTGAATCCTCCTCCCGCTATGAGGAGTCAACTTGCAGAATCATTCTTGCACACCCTTCTCTCCATACCTCTTTCTCTCCCTGAAGGGGAGATTTTATGGACTAGTTCTTTTCTAAACTTCCTTGTTTTAAAAATCAGACAGTAGATAAAAGTCGTATGAGCTCTTCGGATAAAGGGCCTTAAGTATTGTGTTAATAGACAGTAAAAGAAAAATCACATAAAAATCACACAACTACATAATGAAACAAATAGTTGAGAGCTTACGATGCACATATATGTAAGAACTAGGCATATTACAACTGTACACACAAACCTATACAAGGAGATAAGGGGGGAGAGATCGAACAAAGATAAAGCCTAAAAGAAATGAGGTTCCCGGGGTGCCTGGGTGGCTCAGTCGGTTGAGCATCCGACTTGGGCTCAGGTCATGATCTCAAGGTTCGTGAGTTCGAGCCCTGCGTCGGGCTCTGGACTGACAGCTCAGAGCCTGGAGCCCGCTTCAGATTCTGTGTCTCCCTCTGTCTGCCCCTCCGCTGCTCTCACTCCGTCTCTTGCATTGTCTCAAAAATAAATAAACATTAAAAAACCTTTTTTAAAAGAAATGAGGTCCCCCCCCCCAAAAAAAAGGGGTCTGAGCAGCGGTAGGAATCCCTGAGTGGATAGAGAACACAGAAGTTGAGCCCCAAGATCCATTTCTTTCAACTCTGGAAGTCTAGGATTCCAACTCAGAGTTGTTCATCCTCAGTGAACAGTTCCATTCTTCCGCAAGCCCACTCGGGCCTCGAGGGCCAGGTCAAAGACCCCCGCGACACCCCCACATCCCTCCACCTCAAGTTATCCCCATTAGGTCCTAGGAGACTACAACTTGGTTAGCACTTCCTATGAAGGAAACAAGGTAAGTCATCAGGCCTCCAAGCAGAGCGATGTGTCACTGCCCTGGTAGGGCTGGGCCACTCTTCCCCAACCTATCCCTGCCCCACAGGACAGGCCCCTAGCCATGTGCTGTCTAGCTTGTCATAGTAAAGAAGATGCAGCAACAGCTCAGGCCTAGAAGGAGCTCGGCATCCAGAACAACTGTTTACTGTTCAACAACTGTTTACTGGTGAACATAAATCACAAATAAATAGTTATTGGCTAAGTCATCGGGCTGATCCCTGACTGATGTGACCAGTGCCCAGATAGGATTTTCTGCCCTTCTGCCATGGGTGGAGAGTCAGTCTCAGTTACAAGGACTAATTTGAGGGACCTTTGTTCTGATCTGCAAGTTGGTTGAGCAACCATTCTCTAGAATTAAAACAAACTAACTAGAGCCAAGGAGGAGGGTAACAATTGCTGAATGGATCACCCAGAGGTAGGCAGGCCACATGCCTGGAGATAATCCTGGTTCATCCTGGTATAATTATTAATAGAGCCCCTTTTACTCCCAAAGTACCTGAGTTTAGATGACATGTTATGTCGCCACCCTACTCAGAGGGGGCAGGAAACCCAGGCGCAACAATTATGTGATAATGTAAATGTGAGTGCCAGATCAGGTATCTGATCCTTATTTGTCCCTATGGCACCACGCAACTCAAGACAAGTCACTTAAATGAGCTGGTTCACTAGTGTGGCTAGTTTTAATGTCCTCATCTGAAAAATGAAAGGGCATTTATTTATTCCTCAAACACCTGCTAAAAATTACTATGTGCCTGGTGCTATGCTAGGTATTAGAGATTTAGACAAAATATGGATAGTCCCTGCACCAAGACCCTCAGCCCAAGGGGAGGACTGGTAATTAAATCCATGCCAGTCTAGTGTGACGAACAGGACAGTTGAGGTCCCTGCCTGCCCAGGGGCTCCAGGAGCGCAGACAAGAGTTTCCTTTGCCTGGGGGAACAGGGAAAGTCATCTCTGGGAGAAAACTTTGTTTTCGCTCTTAAAGGATGAGTGGGGTTTGCCAAGCCAGGGGGAGCAGGGGGTGGTAAGGTAGGGAGGGGCAACAGAGCATTATAGGCAGAGAGAAAGGTTTGTGCAAAGGCCAGAAAGAAAGGAACCATTCATGAATTGGTATATCAGGACCTCTAAGCTCCCTTCCAAATTGTAGCATTTTCTGCTAAGGTTCTTCAGAAATGGGTCACTGGCTACTATGCCAGGAAGGTTCTGGCCAAAGATTGTTGTAACGGGTTTATTTCGATGCCCTAGGCTAGATCTATGTGAATCTGCCTGGGAAAAAAGTCCTATAGATGCTGGCCCACATTGCGAAGGGAGCGGGACTTATTCCCCACCCCCCACCCCATTTTGCAAATGGCAAACACTGAAGTCCAAAAAGGCACACTACTCTTCCAAGGTTCCCTGACGCACCGAGGTGGGATTACAGCGCAAGATGGAAGTGTTGCCTGCAGAAGCGGAGTTCTCGGAAGACAAAATTTCCCTGCAGGTGCCCTGCCCTGCCTCTAGCTCCCTGCTTCCCACCCCTGGAGAAGGGAATGCCTCGCACCCTGCCTTGGGCCCGTGCAGCGCCACCAGCAGCCCTGTCCCACTTACAGACACACAGATGTGCCGGGGAGATGCGAGTTGGGGCTCGAGTGGTTAAGCACTGCCTCCCCTGCAGGAACCCAGATCAGGAATAATCTGGATGTAGGAGAGGATGGCTGAAAGGCCTTAGAAAAAGAAGATGTGCAGGTGCTGGTCCCCGGTCCCGGGAGAAAGGATACAAGCTGGGCATCTCCGGTCATGGCTATCACTAGGAGTTGGAGCCAAGATCCTCGACTCCTCTCTGGCCTTGCACGGAGCAGCTGCCATCTGGGAGGTGGGGCAAGGAGCTGGAGGATGACCCATTTAGATAACGGAGGGGAGGTTAGGCCGGGCTGGGCTGGCCTGAGCAGAGTGGGGATAGGTCTGGGGGTGGCTCACCATCTCACCAAGCCTGCCAGAGAACCACGTAGGGAGCAGGAAAGGGCTCTAGGAACGAAGGGAGCCTGAGCCGCCTCCCCTGAACCCCATGCCGTGCCCGCCCCCTCCTCGCCACCCTCCTGCCCACTCTGCCAGGTTGCCAGGCAAGGCGCTTCCCTGCTCAGCCCTCTTGTGTGGTTTGGCCAAAGCCCAAGGACAAGAGTCGCCTGCAGCCGGAGCCTCCCTCCCTGCTGCTGAGCAGGGAGGTGCAGGAGAAGCTGGGAGGGCAGCGTCACGCAGAAGAGGCCTTTGGCAGCCGGCCAGGCGGAGCCCTCCTCTGGGAGCTGGGGCTAAAGGAGAGGACTCTGAACAAAGCAAAGACCAAAGTAGTTTGGCTTAGGAAAGCTCAGCACAACCCCTTCTCTCACTCAGGGCAGGACAGACCCAGGATGGGGTATCCCAGGAGAGGGGAGGGCCAAGCAAACCAGCCTGGCTGGGATAATGACACTGTGTGTGTGTCAGCTGCCGTGCTGAGCATTTTACATACATTATCTCATGTAATCTTCTGAGAACTCCACGAGGCGGGAATTATTATAATCCCCGCTACAGGGTCTGATTCCTTCATTGGCAGATGAGGAAACAGAGATGCAGAGAGGTCACATAGCTGGTAAGCGAGAGAGTCTGAATTGGAGCCCTTACAGTCTGAGTCTGAGCTGCCCAGCCTTCCCGACGAGGTAAAAACCAGGAATGTAGAGTAGTCCACCCATTCGGGATCCCTCGACATAGTCAGCATGTGTGGGGGTGGGAGTTAGTTCCCAGTGACTGTTCCCACCCTCAGCACTGCCTGGAGCTCTGGGAAAGGTGGCCCAGGCTAGCTGTCGGAATGACAAAGCACACGGAGGGAAGCCCGGCCTCAGCTCAAGGCAACTCCAAGTCCAAGACTCCTTGTTGGTCATCCATGGCCTGGGGTGGTCAAGTCAGGAGCCCGCGTCGCCGGCATGCCATTAACTAGCCACAGGACAAACCCCATCGTCTCTCTGGGCCTCAGTTTCCCCAACTGTCAATGAAGGAATCAGACCAGCCCAGTCATTTGCAAACATTTTGAAACGCCATGCAGCAGTCCAATATATAGAAGACACAGAAGCAGCTCTGTCCCAGATCGCTATCCACTTGGACTCCCCTAATGCTCCTCGTGGCACCCCTTGGAGAGAAGACTGCCATGCACATCACCCCAAAGGCTCTACCATTCCAGGGACCCACAGCAGGTGTTTTTCTTTTGAGGGGAGGGGTGGTAAGGGGAACTGGGAGAGTCACAGGAGGAAATGTCATTTGGATACCAGGAATGTGGTCAGAGACTAGAAGATCCAGGGCAAATATTTGTTTTTCCTTTGATGCCCTCCTGGAGTAGCCATTAATCCTGCCCACCCACCCCTTCCTCTGGAGGGTCCCATCTGGCCCCTGATAATCTCATCTAAGTAGGCTGGGAAGGGGAAGTATGCTAGAAAGGTAGAGAGAATATTGGGATGGGAGTCACCCAGCAGGCGTTCCTCTGAATCCAGTCCCCACCAACAGCCCCTGTTGAATTGCCTCAGTTCAATGAACTGAGCCATTCTGGTGTCCTTCTCCCTTACAGAAGATCCTGAGGCACCAGGTCAGTCTCTCTCTCTCTCTCTCTCTCTCTCTCTCTTTTTAATGTTTATTTACTTTTGAGAGAGAGAGACAGAGCATGAGTGGGGGAGGGGGAGAGAGAGAGGGAGACCCAGAATCCGAAGCAGGCTCCAGGGTCCGAGCTGTCAGCACAGAGCCCCACGCGGGGCTCGAACTCACGAACTGTGAGATCATGACCTGAGCCAAAGTCGGATGCTCAATCGACTGAGCCACCCAGGCGCCCCAAGGTCAGTCTCTCTTAAGGGAGGACAGTGAAGAGGCAGGGATGGGGGTGGAGTGGGGAAGACAGCTCCTCTCCAGAACTGAGAGATCACTAGCACAGCAGGCAGCTCTCCTCCAAGGAAGAGGGAGACCCTGAGCACATTCCCAGTAGAAGTACAAAGTGGTCTGTCGATTAGGGAAGTTCAGGGCAGACCCCGTTCCTACTGACCTTGGGCCCCTGCGCACCGCCAGAGGCGGGAGGCCAGGGAGTACCTTCTGAATTCTCTCTGTTCTGATGTCATAAGAGCCGGAATTCCTGCTTCAGCCAATGGGGTTTGAAAACTGAAAGCTGGTTTATCTCATTCCAGAATCAATGACATCAATCTCTCTCTCTCTCTCTCTCTCTCTCTCTCTCTCACACACACACACACACACACACACACACACACAGGTGCACATACAGTGACCCAGGTCAAGAGTCTGATGGGATCTCAACTTCAATCTCAGTTTCCCAGTTTCTGGGCCACCCCAGTCCCCCAGCCCAGCCTGTCTTTCAACAAGACGCACATGCTACGAGCAGCTATTTTCCAGCTGAGCGCCTGACAAAGCCTGAGCCCAGTGGTCTCAAGCCTGGAGCCTCACCGGGCCCTCACACTTTATAGAAAGAGAAAGAGAAAAGGAAAGCCAGGAAGTACATGATTGCCCAATAGCTGTAACCTGGCAGCAGGCAACTGGGGACAGTGCCAGGCCCTAGCAGGAAAAACATACTCGGTCCTATTGATGAGGCCATGATCCACTCCCTTTCTCCAGCATCCACTCTCCTTCACCAATGAAATGACTTCTTGAATTTCAAACCAGTTACTGGCTGCAAAAGCAAACAATCTGGGGAGGTGACTGCTCCCACAGCCAATAGGGTGAACCACGGACACACAGACAAACACACACACACATGCATGTCTCATAACCAGTACCCATTTGAAGGTGGCCAAACAGTCAGTCCCTAGATCACCTGCCCTAAAAACCTTGCTAAGAAATGCAAGTTATCTGGCCCCGTCCTAGACCTCTGGAATAAAATCCTCTACAAGTGGAACCAAAGAATAAGTATTTTAAAAGAAGCACTCCAGGTGATTCCTATGCATGTTAAGTGCAAGTTTGTTAACTCTTGGCAAATTTGCTACCCTTTCAGGGCTTGCCTTTCCGGATATAAGTATCAATTCTGACTGAGGTTTCTATGTATCAGGATCAATTTAAATTCACGTTTGTATCTCATTCAATTCTAATAGCAACTTGTGAGGGAGGCTGTGGGGTTTTGTTTGTTTTTGCAGAAGGGGAAACTGAGTATAGAGATAAGTTGCTCAAGGTCTCACAGATTACTACTATTTCTATTGCCTATAACCGCCCCTCTCGTAAATTAACTAGACAGGTTTCTGAAAAGGCCCCTCACCCAAAGGTATCTTGGGGCACAGTAGACTTTGCACCAGAGCCTTGTTTCACATTTCCCAGAATAAAAAACGCATCCTAATGAAACTCTGAGTCAATTTTAGAGCTGGAAAGGACCGAAGTGTCAAGCTTACTTCCCACCCACCCCAGTGCAGAACCCCACGGCATGCTGGGCTGCCAGATTATAAGAACTGAGTTGAGAAACTGGACCTCATACATTCATTCAACCACACACTCATTTACTAAACCCATCCTATGATCTGGCACCTTCTACTTCCTCTTCCCATTCCACTCTTTTGGACAGTCTGCTCCAAGTAAAATTCAACGTAAGTCTCATCTTCTTTGGGGAGTTTTCTCATCTCAAGACAGGGCACTATCCTCTAGGCACCCTGCATCAACCGTCCTCCTCACTTACTGGGCAATCATCATGTGCTGGCTAGTGTTGGGATTCCCAGGTCTACGACCATTGTCCCTACAATCACGGGCAGACAGATCTGCAATGGATACCCCAGGCCCCCGCCCCCACTACACACGCGCGCGCGCGCGCGCGCGCGCAACCTCAGCATGGCCAAGACTAAATGCTGGCCATCCCCCCGCCCCGAGGAAGGCACTAGCCCCTGGCCCAGCCTCCATCCCTCACCGCCCGCGGACAAGTCCCAAGCCCGCCCGCCCGGCCGCGCCGGGAGAGGGAGCCGCACTTACCAAGCGCCCCGAGCTCTCCCGCGCCTTCTTCACCTTCCCGTAGGTTCCCTTGCCCAGGGTCTCGAGGAACTCGTAGCGGTGGCGCAGGTTGTGCTTGTGGTGGTGCCGCTTCACTGCCTGCTTCTTCATCTGGGGCTTGGGCGACTTGATGAGCCTGTCGGGCAGGGGCCGGGCAAGCTCGGTGGCCGGGGCGGTGGCGGCCGAAGGAGCCGGGCCGGGCCGCCGGGGGAAAGCCAACGGCTCCATGGCGGCCGGAGGGTGAGCGAGGGCGGAGGGGGAACGTGCTGCGAGGGGAGAGGTAGAGCCCGGGGCACACGTCCCGCACCAGGGCTGGGAACTCACAGCAGCAGCAGAACGCGCGGCAAGTCGCCGCGTTCCAAGTTGTTATAAACGCTTCGAGCCGGAGGCCCTGGCCACGCCCCCCCGCGCGTCCATTGGCCTGCTCGCCGGCTGTGCGTGACCAGGACGTCCCGCATTGGCTCTCCCGGGCCTCCGGCCCCGGCTCCTCCCCCAGTCGAGGCCGGGAGAGGTGTCAAGGGAGCCCCGCCCACCTGGGCCCCGGAGGGACACGCACCGGGCATTGGGGACATCAGTGGGTACTACTGGGATCTGGAACTTTTGAAGGGCCCTGGAACTGCTCTTGCTTCCGAGTGGCACCCTGTCCTAGTTACAGCCACCTGTTGTCCTTCCACTGTACTGTGTTCTCTGTGACGAAGGGGCAATCTGACAGTTCTAGATGTCACCAAAGTATTTCTCCATCTGAGTACTTTGCCTCTCTCAAGCCAAAAGTCTATGAAGTCACTGGATCACTTCTTTAAGACTATAAGGGGGGAAGGGGGAATGGAGAGGGATGGAGACTGAATCCAGCCGAGTGGGAGGGCTAGTGGAGAGCTGTTCCAGGGTTCTCACTTCACCTGTCTTCAGTTAGATCTACCTCGATTGGATCCCAGAAACGTGGTTCTGGAAAGTTCCTATCTCGTCATCAAAGAACGCTTCTAGGGTTGAGTGGCTCCCTCAAGATGTAGAGGAATTTTTGAAGTTTTGGAAGGAGTTGGAGCAGACAAAGGGAAACACCCATCCATTAAAAAATACATTGCAATCCTATTATTTAACTTGTGTTCCCTAAATCTGTATATAGCTGTCCCCTCAAAGTATTCCTCTCTGTGATTTCAGAGCCAGGAGGACGGTTGGTAGGTCATGAGATTTGGCTTGGTATTTAAGGCCCGGAGCACTGTCATTTACAAAGAAACGAAACTATCCATAGTCTGTCCTCCTTCCTCTAGATGCGAAGAGTAATAGGGAGAAAGAGACGTTTCCCCTCGTGTCTTCATGCTAACTCCAGTTTTTGAAGTGGGTCTTATTTTGCCAAAAGCCATACAGCCTGTGAGAGTATGGTAGAGCTGGGATTCAGACCCCCAGGAGGATTGTGTCTCCAGCTGTGTATTCAGGACATCAAGATCAAGATCAAGATCAAGATCAAGAAGGACTACATCCCCAGTGACTGAATTTTGCATTTAGTGTCTGCCCACTTTCCTATTTCCACTGATCCTTTGATCCTTGCTAGTGTGTGTTAGGGATGGAGAATACATCCTTTGTAGCTAGAGAGGATCCACTTAGGCAGGAAACCAACCTCCCTTCCCCCAAATCTGGAGGGCCATGGGAGGTGGCAGCCAATTTGGTATTCTTCCCTCTGCCAGCCTCCCTTCTTGCTCTGAATCATCTGAGGAATTAGAACAAGGCCCAGGTAACAGTTCCCTTGACCTGTGTCCCCTGAGGTCTCTCCCCGGAGATCTCCATCCATCCTGGGGGCCCAGCTAGCTGGGGCCATCCAGATGAACTAGAGTTCTTAAGAGGAAGCACAGGATGAACAGGGCCGAGTACTGGAAGACCTGAGTTCTAGTCCTGCTGACATCAACCAGTTCTGTGACCTTTTACTAATCACGGTATTCAGTCATTCTACAAATAATGGGGCCCACTAGGTGCTGGGCCTATGGATATACATGATGGTGACAAGGCGTACATGGTTTCTGCCCTCAGAGAATTCTCAGTCTAGTGAGAAATAAACAAGCAAATCCTAGCCAGAGGAAGATGTGTTCAAGACGGGAGAAGAACGGAATGCCCTTGGGGTGTATAACAGGAGGGAGCCCCTAGCCTGGACAGGAGGAGGTCAGTCAGAGGCAGCTTTCAGAGACAGGGCCTTTTAAGCTGAGACCTGAAGAGTGGGAGACGGCCAGATAAATCAATATCTCCTCATAAATAAGGTGAAAGAATCATACAGATGAGCCTAAGTGTCCCTTGCAGGCTTAATCTAGATTCCTATGAATTCTTCCAGATATGCCCAAGACTGCTAGTGCACGGCTAGGCCCCCCAAAAGGCACTCAATGGATGCTTATGAACCAAAGAACATACCTGCAATGTGATTCAGAGACTAAAGTGAAAGCATCTATAGATGATTGATTTTCCTCCATCACCGCTGAACTGGCCATGGCCGTGGGGAGTCGATCTCCTGCGCCTCCTGGGCCCTCCCCACCCCACTTCAGCTTCCTTTGACCAGAATGTGAATCCCTCTTTAGGGGGCAAGCCAGGCATGATCAAAGACCCCAGAGAAAAGAGATCTGCCCTGTTCCAGCCAGGTGCAGCCTGATGGCCCCTGGGGGACTACAAGACAGCAGTGATGAGCGGACCTGGCTGCTGTCTGTCCACAGAGACAGGCAAAGCAGGCAGACACAGACTCAGACAGAACCGGAACAGTTTGCGACTCGGAAATGAGCTTCACCGCTGAAACTCAACTCTCAGATTCCTTAAAGGGAGACCTGGTCTGTCGCAGCAGAGTGAGAATTCCCTGACAGGGAATCTGATTATGTCAGGGGCCTCAGCTGCTGCAGATTTTTAGGACATTCCTGGGTCATGTGCTCGGACGTGGCTGGAAAGCTGGGCTGAGCTAGGCCATGTCAGTCCTGCTTCCCCACCATCCCATCCTGGGAAGGGGAAGCCTATCCACCTACCCCCACATCCTGTCACTGATCACTGTCTGAAGGGCTCTGGGGAAAACCGTTCTTTGGGCCTACTAGATGCCACAGTGGGCAAGCAATTAGAAACAAGTGTCTGTGCCAGTCCAGACACACTTTACAACCTGTGTGCATGCGTGTCTGTGTGAGTCTAGACTAGTAAAAGCAGATGTTAATGTGGCTCAGAGTGAGGACTTCTGTGGGGTGTGGAGGGCAGGGTGCTGGTGGGAGAGCAGGTGAGGGACACCAAGGCCATGTTTTGGGGGTGAGGGGTGAAGCATTTCTTCTGAAAAAGAAACACATCTAAGATGAGCCCTGGGGGGGGGGTGGTGACTAAGAATTAGCTCTCTGCTCCCAGGAAGTATACAGTTTAGTAAAAGAAATAAGATAAATGCACAATTTCTTGTATAACCCGAGGCAGATGGTGGGAAGGTGCAAGGTGCCATGTGAGGCTGAAAGTGTGGGTCTTACTCTGGCTCAGGGGTTTGAGGGAGGGCCTCACAGGGGGTCAGGTGGGCCTGGAAGGAAGAAGTATGAGGAACAGCCTTCAGGGATGGGGTCAGTGTAGACGATTGGAGGAGATACTGAGTGTGTTGGTGGGGAGAGGGGGTGCGGGAGGGGGGAGGGCAGGGAAGGAGTGTAGAAAAGGACCAGCCAAGCACTCTCTGGATCTGATGAGCTTTAGGGGGGCTCCCAGGCCCTAGAGCATCTCCTCCCTTGGGCTTTATCTCAGTGTTGATGTCTGAGCCCATCTTTCCTTTTCTTTGGGAAAAGAGCTACTGCAGGCTGGAGGGCCCAGCTCATCATGCCCTTCCAGCCTGAGACCCCAACCATTATATTTTCTTCCCCCGGAGCTCTGAGGACAGGTTACAGCGCTCAGTCACCCCCAGGTAGTGGACAATCTGGCTTTGAAGGTGCCGACCTTCCCCTCTCAGGGGCTGGTGGAACTGTCTGGATAGGAACTGTGTGTTAGAAGTGGCCCTCCAAGATCAGGAGGTGAGAGTCCAAAGAGAGGGGTTGTAAATTCTGGAAGTGGCTGACAAGTTAGGATCCCTGACTCAATGCTGCTCTCTTCTGACCAGCCTAAGCCTAGCAAGCTTTATGGGATGCCCAAAGCTGTGACCACAAGCTTTGTTCTGCTTAGGTAATTGTTCCTGCAATGAGCCAATCACTCGTTCGTGCATTCATTCACTCATTCATTCATTCCACAAATATGTACTGAGCGACGACAATAATAGGTATGAGAATATCTAACATTTATTGAGCCAGCCCTGGTTCTGAATGGCTTAGATACAGTGTTATGTCCAAGACCACCTGGCTATAGCCGGGAGTAACAGAGCTGAGAGGCCAACCCTATCAGTCCAGCATCGTAGCTCGAGTTCCTAAGGATAGCATTGCTTTGTGGTGCCCAAATGGGCTCTGGAAATACACGATGGAATGGTGAGCTGCTCACAGTCTAAATTCTGTAAGCCTTACCAGGAGCCTGGGGGGATTGTGCGCAGCAAACACTGAAAGCCATCCCCGGATTGCTGGATTCTTATGGGAAATGGAATGTCATTCACGGGTTAGGCCTGGGAGAGGCTTGACCCTAGCTCTTGTCCCCACACCAGAAAGCTTGCCTGTCTCCTGCCTGGAGTGGCGGGGAGAGCTCATGCAGATGAAGAGTCAGGGGTCCTGGGTTCCAGCTCCTCTTTTAACCACCAACCCACCCACTGCGGTCACGGCCAAGGACTTTCTCTCTCGAGGAAGTTTCTCATCTTTCAAAAGGGATTTGATTAAACCAGCTCTGAGTTCCATTTCGACTCTGCTGTGACTCCTCTGTAATGTCTAAGAAAGGACACACTTGAAATCTTCGTCATTCCCCTTCCTTTGCCCACCTGGGAGGTCATCCCATCACTAAGAGACACTCTGGAGCCCCACCCCCTTTCCCACCCCCGGGGCCGGAATGATGTTTTGGCTCAGGAATCTGGCAATCCAGATTCTGTCACTCACTGGCTATGACTATCTCTCATCTCGTGGCAACTCCGTGGGCAAGAACTGTTGTCTTTTATATATAGCTAACGCTCTGTGCGCTGACCACTGCATAAATGGGGTCTATCCTCACCCCATTGTGCTGACGTGAAGTAGGTGCTGACGTGTGATTACCCCCATGACACGGATGAGGAAACTGAGACAGAGAAATTCAAGAACTGTGGTGTCATAAAGTTGGCGAGTCATGGGGTCAGATTGGAGCCCAGGCAATCTGGCTTCAGAAACAGCACCCCTTACCTTTTTTTTTTTTTTTTTTAATATTTATTTATTTATTTACTTACTTATTTTTTTTAAATGTCCAAGTTAGTTAGCCTATAGCGCAAAATGATTTTAAGAGTAGGTTCTAGTGATTTAGCGCCTACATATAGCACCCAGTGCTCATCCAACAAGCGTCTTCCTTAATGCCCCTTGCCCATTTAGCCCGTCCCCCCGCCCACCACCCCTCCAGCAACCCTCAGTTTGTTCTCTGTATTTAACAGTCTCTTATGCTTTGTCCCCCTCCTTGTTTTTATGTCATTTTTGCTTCTCTCCCCTTCTATTCATCTGTTTTGTATCTTAAGTTCCTCATATGAGTGAAATCATATGGTATTTGTCTTTATTTGACTAATTTGGCTTAGCATAATACCCTCTAGTTCCATCCATGTAGTTGCAAATGGCAAGATTTCATTCTTTTTGATTACTGAGTAATACTCCATTGTGTATATATATATATATATGTATATGTATATGTGTGTGTATATATATATATATATATATATATATATATCTCACATCTTCTTTATCCATTCATCCATCGATGGACATTTGGGCTCTTTCCGTACTTTGGCTTTGTCGATAGTGCTGCTATCAACATGGGGGGTGTATGTGTCCCTTCAAAACAGCACACCTGTATCCCTTGGATAAATCCCTAGTAGCACAATTGCTGGGTTGTGGGGTAGTTCTGTTTTTAATTTTTGAGGAACCTCCATACTGCAGAAACAGCACTCTTAGCCATCATACTTCAGCTTAGAGAGAATACTTGATTTGCCCAGAGTCTCCAGTAAACTCTGATTCTCTATGTCATACTTTACCCGACCTGAAATGTGCCTCATACTTGTCTTGTGGGCTTTCTGTGGGGATGAAACAAGAGGTGAAGCTGTCAGATTGATGATTTCCTATGTCTGCTTGGGGGTTTGCTGAGCCCTGGTCCTCTCAAGTCCCCCCCCCCCCCCCCCCCCCCCCTCCTGGCAGAGATTCGTGTGTGTGTGTGTGTGTGTGTGTGTGCGCGCACTATGACAGTAAGGGGCTTATCAGACTCCCTGAGCTACAGCTGATCTCATCTGGGACACAGGACTGTTAAGATAAGCTAAGAGCTAGGAAGTGGTCATTGAAACTGCCCAAGGCAGGAGCTCTGTGCTGGGGAAAGGAGAGGAGGGATCCTGACTTGGGGGAGAAGAGGAAGGGCCTGAGAAAAACTCTCAGTGCTGGTGTTGTAGCCAGAACAGGGATATTCTAAGAGTTGGGAGGTGGAGTGGGCGGCTGTTTGTGCGGATTTAGTCCAGGGCTTCTAGGCAGTAATTTGGAAAGGGTCTTCTTACCCTATTGTTAATGGCAAACCAAACCGATCCTTCTCTTTTCCTGCCCCTCATTCCTATGTGCTGTTCTCAGTGTCTGAAGCTGTGTATCTCCCATAGCTGTGAGGTTGCAGGTGAGGCAGGAGGCACCTATGCTTATGACTGGGGTAAAAGTTTTTATAGGACATAAGAAAGAAGTCCTCATCTTTACAGGGTCAGCGCTTTTCATATCCACCATGGACCCTTCACGGATCCTGTGAAGACAGGACCTTTGCTACAGGATCCTGCGGTATAGAGGCCGTCGAAGTACATGAGGCCAGGGGTACATGAGCCCCAAAAGGGCAGTCAGAGAAAGGGATTTTACACCTAGCCCTACCCTTAGCTGGCTACATGACCTGGGGCAGGTGCTTTGTTTCCCTACACCTCATTTTCTTTCTTTCTTTCTTTTTTTTTTTTTTGTTTATTTATTTTGAGAGAGAGACACAGAGAGACAGAGCGTGAGCAGGGGAGGGGCAGAGAGAGAGGGAGACACAAAATCCAAAGCAGGCTCTAGGCTCCGAGCTGTCAGCACAGAGCCCGACATGGGGCTCGAACTCACGAACCATGAGATCATGACCTGAGCCAAAGTTGGACGCTTAACCGACAGAGCCACCCGAGCGCCCCATTACACCTCATTTTCTAATTGATAGAAGGAGACCTGGAACATGGAGACTCTTTGAACACTGTTAAAGGCTCCCTGGTGGCTGGGCATTTATGGTGGTAGGTCCCGTGACTCTGAGCTCAGTACATCATACTCCATTTATTTATTTATTTATTTATTATTAATTTTATTTTTTATTTTTTAAAATTTACATCCAAATTAGTTAGCATCTAGTGCAACAATGATTTCAGGAGTAGATTCCTTAGTGCCCCTTGCCCACTTAGCCCATCCCCCCTTCCACAACGCCTCCAGGAACCCTCTGTTTGTTCTCTATATTTAAGAGTCTCTTATGTTTTTGTCCCCTTCCCTGTTTTTATATCATTTTTGTTTCCCTTCATTTATGTTCATCTGTTTTGTCTCTTAAAGTCCTCAGATGAGTGGAGAAGCTTTGTATTTTGATGAGGTCCCAGTAGTTCATTTTGCCTTTTGTTTCCCTTGCCTCCAGAGACGTGTTGAGTAAGACGTTGCTGCGGCCAAGATCAAAGAGGTTTTTGCCTGCTTTCTCCTCAAGGATTTTGATGGCTTCCTGTCTTACGTTTAGGGCTTTCATCCATTTTGAGTTTGTTTTTGTGTCTCGTGTAAGAAAGTGGTCCATGTTCATTCTTCTGCATGTGTCTGTCCAGTTTTCCCAGCACCACTTGCTGAAGACACTGTCTTTATTCCATTGGATATTCTTTCCCGCTTTGTCAAAGATTAGTTGGCCATAAGTTTGTGGGTCCATTTCTGGTTTCTCTATTCTGTTCCATTGATCTGAGTGTCTGTTCTTGTGTCAGTACCATACTATCTTGATTACAGCTTTGTAGTGGAGCTTGAAGTCTGGGATTGTGATGTCTCCTACTTTGTTTTTCTTTTTCAAGATCGCTTTGGCCATTCGGGGTCTTTTCTGGTTCCATACAAATTTTAGGATTATTTGTTCTTGCTGTGTGAAGAATGCCGGTGTTATTTTGATAGGGATTGCATTGAATATGTAGATTGTTTTGGGTAGTTATCGACATTTTAACAATATTTGTTCTTCCTACATACTCCATTTAAATGCTGCTCCCTTGAAGGGGCTGAGTGTGTTCTTCCTCCTTGTCCTGCCTCCACAGCTGACATCCTACACTCACGGAGGTCCACAGAGAACCAGGCAGGTTAGGGCATGGGAGGTACACCCAGGAGGGAGGAGAGGGGAAGGTCTGCCCAGTGCCACCTCCCTGCCCGTGCCTGGCTCCCACTGGCACCCTGAGCCTTGGCCCTCCCAGGCTGATCCTGGAATGTAAACCCCAAACAAAGCACATTCTTGAGCCGGGTCATTAGCTCCTGACCCTCGGTAAGGAAGGCAGGAGCCCGCATTTCTCTTGGCCCTGAACGACATTAGCACAGTCTGGTGCTGGGGGCTGTTATCACAAGCCTGGATTACTAGGCTGGCTGTCACCCACAGCTTATGAAGGGCCTAATCCTGACCTACTCCTCCTGTCAGAGCCTGCTGCAAAGGGAAAGGGGACCCAGTCCCTAAGCAAGGGGATTTGAAATACTGCTGATTTCCTGGACTGGATTCTTTGTGCCAGCCACAGGCTGTAGCTGGGCTCAGAGGAAGAGGGAGCATTGTAAAGGTTACTCTCAGAGTGCTGTCTCTGGGCTCTTTGATTTTCTGGCTTCATTCAACTCAGTTGTCTGCTACACATGTATTCTATTCAGTTATTTGCTATACATTTAGACATTGTGTACCCAGCACCCTGTGATGCTCTGGGCCTCCAAGGGTGGATGGCATTGTCATGGTCCTGAGAAGAATCCAGAAAGTTTTGTGTATGGGTGTGCTGTGTGGAGACGGTGGCTGCCTTCACCAGGTACACAAGGGACAGGAACCCTGCTCAGAGGCAAGGAGGGGTGGTAGGAAGGTGGGACTGTGGTCAAGGGGCTCAGAGGCCCAGACTGAGGCTGGAAATCACCCGAAGGGCTGGGGAAGCTGAAAGGGGATGTTAAGCTCTGTAAGGACACCTGGATTTGGAGATGAGAAAGATTTCTTTTTAAAAAAAATTTTAGGGGCGCCTGGGTGGTTCAGTCGGTTGAGCTTCTGACTTCGGTTCAGGTCATGATCTCCCGGTCCGTGAGTTCGAGCCCCGCGTCGGGCTCTGTGCTGACAGCTCAGAGCCTGGAGCCTGCTTCCGATTCTGTGTCTCCCTCTCTCTCTGACCCTCCCCCATTCATGCTCTGTCTCTCTCTGTCTCAAAAATAAATAAACATTAAAAAAGGTTTTTTATGTTTATTTATTTATTTTGAGAGAGAGAGAGAGTGTGTGTGTGTTCGTGTAAGCAGGAGAGGGGCAGAGACAGGGAGCTGTCAGCGCAGAGCCTATCATGGGGTTCGATTCCCACGAACCAAGAGATTATGACCAGAACTGAAATCAGGAGACGGATATTCAACTGACCGAGCCACCCAGGCGCCCCAATAAGAAAGATTTCTGAAAGTGCAGGGGCTCTAGCACCGATGTGGCAGGTGGGCTGGAGGAGAGTGATGGGCAGCACAGCCACAGGGGGAGGCTGTGATGTGGTCTTCATGCAGGAGGATGAGCGTGTGAACCCAGATGGTGGCCATGGGCATGGGGGAGAGGCCAGCCTGTGGGGTGTGTGGATGAGGAGAGTGAAGGCGGGGTGGTCATTTGTCACCAGGGCTGAGCCCGCTTCCTGCAGGTGTTGGAAGCAGAGGTCTGAGGTGAACAGAGACCAAGTTGGAAGGGCAGCTCCAGTCCAGTCGCCTTCTCCCGTAGATGGGGACACTGGATCTGGATAGGGGAACCTGGGAAAGGGATGTGTAAATTACTATTCCTTGACAAATTCCCTTAAGAATGTGAGTTGCACATTTTCTGTTGAATGGGAGGGAGGGTGCCCCAAAGTCCTCCTTCTCTTCTCCAGAAAAGGAGGGCAGGGCAGGCCACCTTGGGAGACAGTGAGTGGGACCTTAGGAGTCCCTAGCCCTGAGGGCACAGCCACATCTTCCCGAGGAGGAGCCAGGATGGCTCAGCCAGAGCCCAAGTAGGCCACCAGCTGAAAACCTGGGCGTCCTCGCCCCCCTGTCTCCACAGCAGCAGTGTGGAGGGTGGAGGGAGGCTGGGGGGAGACAGACTTCTCTCTGAACCTCCTAGAAAACTTATCAACTCTAGGTGTCACCTGAGGCATGAAGTCTTCAGACACTTTCCCGCCTCCAGCCCCTCACCCCACTGACCCTCTGAATCATCTGCCAAATATTTCCTCCTTGGAGGAGGTTTTGCATGGGAAAACAAAACAAAACAAAATGTCTCGGGAGTCAGGACTGTCCAGTCGGGCTAAATGAGAAACTGGGACTGGGCCTCTAGGAAAGTCTTCCCAGTTCTTCCCCTAAAGGAACCATCCCCTAAACTCACTCAAGGCATGTTTATCCAGCGCTGGCTCTGTGCCGGCCATGAACTAGGGGCCGAGTCTGTGAGGGCAGGTGAGAAAGACCGGGTTCCCCCATTTCCGGAGCTCATGACAACTTGTGGAAGTCACGGTTTCCCCATCTGTAGAACAGACTGACCCCAGTCTTTCCCAAACTCACAGGGATATGAGGGCGCAAGAGGCCCTCCAGGCTTTATGCCAAACCCACGCAGGTTCAGGAAGGTCCTGAACAGTCCATAGCCCCAGGGGACCCGGCCCTGGAGAAGACGGCCTGACATTTCAGCAACTCACCTTCCACCAACCAAGGCTTCGGAGAGGGGATGCCTGGGTTGGGCGTCTGACTGCAGCTCAGGTCATGATCTCCCAGTTTGTGAGTTCGAGCCCTGCATCGGGCCCTGCGCGGACAGCACAGAATCTGCTTCGGATCCTCTGTCTCCTTCTCTCTCTGCCCCTCCTCAGCTCGTGCACTCTCTCTCTCTCAAAATAAATAAATAAACATTAAAAAAATACAAATTAAAAATAAAGAAAAAAAGGGTTCTGAGCCTGGGCACCGGGGCCAAGTGTGTGAGTGTGTGCGAGGCGTGAGAGCACGTACATGTGTGTGAACAGATATACATATAGGTGTGAGAGGTGACTGGGTAAGTGTGTCTACGTGTGTTCCACACGTGGAAATGGGAGGTACGCTGTAAGAGATGTGGCCAGCACGAGGCATAAAAGTGAGCTGTGTGAGTTGTGTGAGCACGGGTGATGATCACGTGAGTGTGAATACACAAATGTGCTTGGAAAAGGTGTCTGTGCAAGAGCGAGGGGTATGTGAGTGTGTGAGATAAACATGAGTGGGCATTTGGGAGGGGTCTGTGAGCACGAAGCGCGTGTGTGTCAGGGGGCTGGCTGCCCCAGAGCACGCTGGGTGAAGTCTCAAGAAACCCCTCCGATATGAAATGCCAACTGCACGTGACCTACAAAGAGCTCGCTCTTGGGAAGAGGCGCACTTGGGCCTCTGGGCTGCAGACAATGGCTTCTTGGTGCTCTGCTTTGCACCATCGGGAACATGGGTGCTGGGGGCCCTTTGAGCCAGGCCCACAGCTCTCTGGGAGCTCAACCGAACTGGGATATTTGGAAACACAGCCCATCATGTAAAGCATTAAAACAAAGGGCCATATCACGATGGAGAATGCCAACCGGGCATGAGTTAACACAGGACACTGGAGATGTTTTGCCCTTGCAGCCAGCTGGCCTGTCATCCTCTCTCCAGAGACCATCTCTTCCGCCCTGTCACTCCTTGCACTGTGGGTGGGGATGGGCGAGGCATCACACTTTTTAAGCTGACCTTCCCCAAACCCTTCTTGAGGCATCAGTCTGCTATTCGAGGTCTGCACAGACACCTCGTTGCCTCCTGACCTCTTTTCACACCACTCCCCACTCCTGGGTGCACTTGGCACCCCAAGTCTCCGTCCCCTTGAGAGCCAGTTATAACAGCAGGATCCTCCAGGAAGCCTTCCCAGATTAGCTCAGTCTTCAGGGGACTCTTGTTGCCTCAGTCGTCCATCCACAGCATCCACTGAGTTGAGCTGGGACCCCCCCAAACGGTATGTTGACCTCCTAACCCCTGATATCTGTGAATGTGACTTTTTTAGGAAAGAGGGTCTTTGCAGATGTAATCAAGTTAAGGCGAGGTCATACTGGATTAGGACAGCCCTAATCCAGTGACTGGTGTCCTTACAAGATGAGAGAAACGTGGACACGGACACCCAGGAGAGAAGGCCGTGGAGACAGAGGCAGAGTTTGGAGTCGTGTGACCATGAGCCAAGGAACACCAAGGATTTCTGGAGCCACGAGGAGCTAGGAAGAGGCGAGGAAGCCCCCTTCCTTGACTTCAGATTTCTAGAATTGTGAGAATCCATTTCTGTTTCCTTCAGCCACCAGTTTATGGCATTTTGTTTGGGCAGGCTTAGGAAGCCAATGCGAATGGCAGCTTTTATTTTGCTCAACCTGCCTGGGTCCTTTTATGTGCCGCCTCTTTGGTCTCATCCATTGGATAACCCCAGTTCTCTGGAGCTGGAGGCCTTTGGCTCAAGGCTTTGGTCCAGTCTGTAGCCACCTGGGGACATGGATAGATGACTGACCTTTGTAGCCACTCCCCTTACTGCAGAGCTCGGAGGCGTCTTGCACACCTCTGAGCTGGGTTAGAATTTCCCTCCCCTCACTTACAAGTTGTGCCACATGGGTCAGCCACAGGGGCTCTCTGGGTCTCCGTTTCTTCTTTAATATGGGGGTTGGAAATGGCTAACCCTACCCCACCTCCCGTGTAAGATCTCGGCCAGCCAGAAAACCCAATGCAAGTGTAAGAGATTATTAGAAAAAAAAAAAATCTGGAGAAAATGAAGCAATGGAGGGGAGAGACTTCTTTACTCCTTGTGGTCCCAACCACCCCCCTCCCCCAGAGCTTGGTTGCCCAGCAAATGGACCTTCCTCCAGAGAAGGCCTGGGGAGCTTGGTCCCCATGTTTTCCAAGGACTCCAACCCCAACTGGGATTCTCGTTTTAGATGGTGTCTTGGTGATTTCACTTCCTTCATTTTCCTCAGAAGAGGACCTTGGGATATCCCACAAATCCGATCGTGGTGCTCATCTGCTTAAAATCCTTAATTTGCTCCCAATTTCTCATATGGATAAATTCCTTAGCAAGGTACGCGAGGCCTGTCTTGATCTGCCCTGCCTGCACTTCCGGCCCCTAGAATCTCCACGATGTGCAAGCTGTACCCCAAATAAGCCAGACCCTTTCTCCCAGCTGGCTTGAGAATGCCCCTACCTCTCCTTCAACAACAACAACAACAACAAGTCAGCTACTCACCTAATATACACGAATCATTTCACTTACGGGGCGGGGGGCGGGGAGGCTCTTTTTCTCATAGCGAGGAATTATTTTGTCCATTTTACAAATAAGGAAACAGACTCGGAGAGGTTAACAACATATCCATAGTCAATCAGCACACGACAGTCATGATTTGAGCCCATCTCTCTTGCCTCAAAGCCTGAGGTCATCCTCCTCTGCCTGGCTGGTCTCTCTCTTCTTTCAAAGTGCAGTTTGGGATTTTCTGGAAACCTGTCCTGACACCCCCAGTCCTTCTCTGCTGCCTAGTCACCACTGGTAGGGTACCTCTGGATTGCACTAGCAAAGGCCCGACACTTATCTCATCAAATGGAAATGCAGGTTTAGTCCCTTGTCTCCCTTCTAAGATTGCAACTGCCCAGAGGGCAGCAACTCACATCTAGTGCCAGGCACTTAATGGGTGTTGAATGTCAAACAATGGAACAGCCAACGGAATGAAAAAGCTGGAAGGGAGCTTTCCTGGGATATAAATGTAGAAATATGCTCATTTCTTCTTCTTTTTTTTTTCTCGATTTTTAACGTTTATTTCTGAGACAGCGAGCACAGGAGACGGCCAGAAACAGGGCGACAGAGGACCCGAAGCAAGCTCTGCACAGCGAGACAAAATCAAGAGTCCACCACTTAGGGGCGCCTGGGTGGCTCAGCGGGTTAGGCGGTCGACTCTGGCTCGGGTCGTGATCGGGCGGTTCATGAGTTCGAGCCCCGCGTCAGGTTCTGTGCTGACAGCTCAGAGCCTGGAACCTGCTTCAGATTCTGGGTCTCGCTCTCTCTCTGCCCCTCCTCCATGTGTGCATATATGTGTTCTCTCTCTCTCTCTCTCAAAAATAAACATTAAAAAATTTTTTTTAAGAGTCCACTGCTTAACCCACTGAGCCACTCAGGCACCCCTATGTTTATTTCTTATTAGGGAGCCCTTTCTACTCTTTCCTTGTTAATCCTCAGACTCTTTCCTTGGGAAAAGAATCTCCATATTTCCAGGTTTGGCACGTGGAACCCCTTACACGGTGCGGCGCGGCTGATTTCCTCGCCTTCCCTGTATGCTAGTTCATTTGAGGCAAAGCGGTGCTGTGGTCACAAGTTTTGAAATCAGACATGGCTCAGTCGCTTACTAGCTTGTGACCTTTGACAAGTTACATAACCTCTTCGAGCCTTAGTTTTCTCATCTGCAAAACGGGAAACTGCTTACCTCATAAAGTTGATCTAAGGCTTGGAGTACTTGTGAGATGGCATCATCATCACTCTTGTTATACAGATTGGGAAATGAAGACGAGAGGAGGGGAGGGATCTTTCCAGGGAGGGATGGTGATAGGAAAGCCTATGGCAGGAGAGGAGGAGGGAGGCCTGGAGTCAGGCCATCTCACCACAGATCCTGAGCTGCCTCCATGGCACCATGAGGTGCAGACCAAGGGGTTTACCACTGACATTCCCTATTTCCCCAGCTCGGTGAAGCACCCCGAAATGGACCTCCAAGACATAAGTCCTCAGCAGATACCAGCTCCACCTGTTAGCGGCCCTCATAGATTCTAGTGGCTAGCCCCCCATTCTCATAATGGGAAGAACTTTTTTCAGACTGGCTGTACCCCTGAGGTTCCAACCATTTAAAAATACTCAGTCCCATCCACAGATCTGGTACCATTTTGTGTGCTTGGAAAGCCCCCTCCCCCAACACACACACACACACACACACACACACACACACACGGGGCTTTGGTTTCCTCTTGGAAAGTGGGGAGGGACCCCTCCTCTCAGGGAGAATGGAAGGGGATGGCAAAGTAACGTGGAAGGGGAAGACCAGACCAGGGCTGGACTTTGGAGTGGCTTCCCTAACATGCCGTTCCATCCCTCACAGGATCTGTGGTTCCTCCAGGATCTTCTAACAGTTACTTCAGCAGCTAACAGAACCGAAGTATGGGGTTCCAGAAGCAATAAGAAGACACCCCTCCTCCCAGTCCGCTCACCAGGAACCCCCCCCCCCCCCCCCCCCCCCCCCCCCCCCCCCACCCCTGCCACAGGATGCCTCTAGCCAGGTGGGAAGGCAAGGCTGGGCCAGCAGGGGGCAGCACCCTTGGGGCCTGAGGAAGGGACAAACACCCCCGTCCCTCGAAGACCCCAGGGGCAGAGTCACTTCCTCCAGGAGTCTCCCTCTGTTCCTGCCTCATAAGAATGAATGACACCATCACACAGGAAGTGCTGACTCCCCCACAGCCCTTGGGGGGGGGGGCAGGTTTTCCTTTGTAGTCCCCGTGCTGGCACAGCTTTTCAAAATAACCGGAAATCAGAAAGAGGCGCTCTACGAGCCAGGAGGGGGCACGTCCTTCATGGCAAGTCAGTGAGCGATCCCCGTCCAACTTCAGGCAAGACAGAAGTGAACTTCGGCTGAGTGAATTGAGGCCAGGCATGAAGAGGTCAGCCTTTCCTAACACAGAGGAGTCTAGGCACTGAGAAGGACTGCCCTGTACTGGGAGTGAGGTGACCGGGCAGGAGGTGCTTTGGAGGCGGAACCCACAACAGCTGGTCGCCTGGGGCCCTATTTAGTCTGAGACAGTCAGAGGGACTATTTCATGGGGTCCCCTCTACCCATCAAGACACCCACCCACCCCACCCCTGCACCAGGTACCCGAGAGAATAGGAATATAGATTTTAATTGTTGTGCTGCTGCTGTTAACCAGAGTGCAGTTAATCCATCCTTCGTGGATTTGGATGCCACAGTGTACATGAGAAGGTTTTGCCCAGAAATGCGCTGGGGCCGCGGGTGACAAAAGGGCGAGGGGAGGGTGGCGGAAGGAGAAAGTGAGCGAGGGGAGGAGCGGGAAGCAGAGCCTGGGCTGGGCGTCTGCTGCTTCCCCATCGTCACATTACCCTCGAGGACCTGAGAGGCACGGGTCCTTCCTGGCCGAGGCTACTGACCTGAACCAGTCCCCGTGAACCTGACTCCAAGGCCAATTCTTGCTGAGGGGACTAGGGCTAGGGCAGGCCCACGGCTGACCACCAAATGGGGAAGGGATGTAGACCAAGGGAGAAGCGAGGGGTTTGGGACTCTTTGCGAACCTTCTCCGTTTGCCATCCCGAGAGACCCTCAAAATAGTTCAGAGCTGGGGAGAGGACAGTGATAGCAGCTGTCTTCGGCCCTGCCCACCCCCTACCCTGGACACGGGGGAGGTGGAACTCACAGGAAGGGGAGGTAGCCGGGACTCCTGTGTCTTTCTCTGCCTGAGCAGTAAGGGGGGGACTCTCCTCAGAGTTCAGCTGGCCTCCAGCTGGAGACTGGCTGAGTCCCTGGGACTTCGCATGGTTTCCTGGGATGGGTAGGGTTTGGAGGCGGAGGGAGGTCCCTCAGAACCCCGGGGCCTGACCCCACTAGCTGCTGACAGGAGCTGGCATCCTGGGAAGTCGCGCACACTGCTTTGACGAGACCATTCCTCTTGTGGAGAGTGGGCTGATCCGGTCCGGGGCACAGGCGCTGTGCTGAGAGCTAGGAGTCAGAGACACACAGGGCTTCCACCGCGTCGCTCAGACCCTGGTTGACGCCCCCCACAGCCAGGAGGCAGTTCTTGACGACAATGCTGGAGCAGGCGCAGCGGGGCGTGGGCATGGTGGGGAGGGCCTCCCACTTGTTCCTCCCGGGGTGGAGCGCCTCTGCTGTCTCCAGGACAGTGGGCTGGTTCCCTGAAAGCGCCAAGGGAACCGGACCTTACGAAGAAGTCCAGCCCCCAGTCCATGCCCCGCAGCGCCCCGCCCCCCCTCTGGAATCCACAAGCAGAAGCCAAGGGACTTTAGTTCCTGGGCTGCAGAAACGCTCCTTCCCTACCCTGAGCCCTCGCTCTTGTCCGACAGCCACTTTGCCCCTCCTGCCTTCTCTCCGTCCTTCTGTCTCCTCGAGAGGAAGGCTTTCTTTCCCCACCCTCTGCTTTTGCCAGAAGTTTCTAGTCACTGCTGCCTCTCTTTTGCCTTTTACTAAAAATCCGCCCCCATGGGTTTGTGAAGCCCAGCTGGGAAGAGGGGTTTTTGAATGATTTGGGGGAACGCGGTAGGCAGGCCGTGCGCAAGCAGCCGGTGCCTTCTCCTGCTCGGGCACGGTGTCAGGTAACAGCCTGGAAGCCCCATCCTTACCAAGTCCTCCGGCCACTATGACCCGTCCACTCAGAGCGCCGGCCACAAAGTCTGCCCGCCGCTTCCTGAGGAAGAACGAGCGTTCCATCTTCAGCCATCCCCCTGCGGGCCGTGGATCACGGCAGGATAAATTTAGAGAGAGTGAGACGCTTGGCGGTGACCTCCCCCACCAAGTACACACTGAGTCCCCAGAGCTCACATCCTAGGTGGGCGTCCACCCCATCTACGCTTTGTGCTCAGGGCATAAACTACGCCTCCTGCTGTTTGAAATGATGCACTCCGGGGCCTCTACACCCTCTCCCAGGCTTGCTACAGTCCAAGGAACCATAATCCCCTACAATCAATCACCTTGTTCTAACCTCTGTTCTCAAGGTCTCTGAGCTGGAGAGGAGGTTAACTAGAGGCAGTGAGCGTGGGAGTCGGGATCCTTCTGTGTCTGCATCGGTAAAAAGCCGGAAAAGCCCTCCCTCACCGGGCCCTGCCTGAATGTCGTAAGAAGAGAAAATGGGAAAGGCTTTGATAAAAATAACCAGCTAACCCAGAATAGCCCTGTCCAGAGGAGAGAATGCGATCCCAAGAGGAGGCCTGAGTGGAGAGGGCTGTTCGGACCCCTGAAAGGCTCACCCCCCTGGATCAGCGGCCTGGGCGGGCGCATGGGATGGGGACTCAGCCAGAGGGGGGTGGGCGGCTAGAGGCTGGTGCCCTGCTCACCTTGTTCCATGTCGAACACGTCCATCGTCCGGAGGAACTTGGGCTGCCGGTAGAGCCGCCCCTGCCTCAGGCCTCCCAGGCTGTACAAGCGGTCATCCAGGGTCACAAAGCTGGAGAAGGCCCGCTTACAGGGAATGTTGGGGAACTTGGTCCAGGAGCGAGTCTCGATGTCAAAAACCTCAAAGGCGTTGACTGCATACTTGGACTGTCGTCCCCCTGGAGGCCAGACCAGGGTTGGGAGGGTGGGGGGAGGGAAGGGGGGTTGGGCCACAGTAAGTCCCTGAGGGCAGGGGGCTGGGTTTCCCCTTTCCACGTTTACCCAACCACACAGGGAGCTCCCTGAGGGGTAAGGCATCGGTGATTACCCCTAAGGAGATGCTCAGCACACAGACACGGACCGCTTCCTGTGGAAACTGACCCAAGGGAGAGAAGGAGGGATAGATGTGGGACAGTAACCTGTCCTTACCTAGCACATAGATCTTGGAGCCTCGGAGGAAGGAGGTGGCAGCATATCTCGGGGTGGGCATGGGTGCTAGTGACACCCACATGTCCTTGAGCATGTCATAGTGTTGGAGGTGGTTGTGCGGACGGAGGTCCAGGCCCATCCCGCCTGCCGCATACACTCGGTAATCTAAGGAGAAAGGCCACACACAACCCCTGGCTCAGCTCACGCACACTGTGAGACAGGCCCATCAGTAATGACCTACCAAGCCAGGCCCCATCAACCCCTCGCACACCAGCACGGAGGCCAGGCCAGGTTCCCAACCGCTGCTGTGCCGGGGTGAGGTTGACGGAACCATGGAGAGTCTCTGCCATGGTTGAGCCTGAAGCCATGTCAGGCCTGAACGCCTCGATGTCCAGCCCGTGGCGGAGCCTCTCACAGGGTAGACTGCGGTGGAGTCGAGGCCTGGACAACCCTTTGCAGGTTTTGTCCCCTCTACACTCCTCCCTCCTGGGCAGCCAGAGGGGATGCCGAAGAGGAGGGGTAATCCTCTGATGTCCTCCAATAGTGGCCTGTTCCTTAGGTACTCCCTGCTTGGAACTCTCCAGACCCAGCAGGAGCCTTTGGAAATGAGGTCAGCCCTGCTGTCGCTGGCCCTGTGGGACCCTGGACTGCTGCTGATTCTTCCCCATGGGGGAATGCCATCCTCCTTCACACATGAGGTGGCTTGTGGGCTCCAGAAGACATCCTGAGCTAGATGGGATAGGGTTAGGGGTGAATGAGGGTGAGGCTTTGGAGGAGAGAAAAGCGGCCCCTTTAAGGAACCCTGCCAGGGCAGTAAGCTGGGCACTCTGAGAGGAGAAGTGAGTTCTCTCCCTTTTTCTATTGCTCTTGGTTGCAGGTAGCCTTTCAAGGCACACCCCTGCCACAGGGCATCAGAGAGGATGAGCGAGGCACCCGCGTTTCCCTGGGCCTCACCCCAGTGCCTCCTGCAGCCTATCAGAGACACAGCTTCCCCTCCTCCCCCAGCCCACAAGCCACTCTTCTTCCCGGGGACCCACCCCTGCCCGGGATTCTATCTCCCAGTAGCTGGTCCTCACTGCTTCCAGCTCTAGGAGACCTTGATTCTGTAAGGGAATTGCAGGGAGACTACTATTTCCTTCTACTGAGTACTATTTCCAATCTTATTGAACAAGGAAGAAAAAAAATCCTAACCTTAGCCTGCGGCCAGGAGACTGGCCTGCTAATATTAGAAGGACTTCCCTTACACAAGCTCCGCCTCTCCCATCCCTGTGTCACCTGAAACACACGTCCAGCCGACAGCCCTCACTCCTGCCACACCACTGCTCCTGTGCCAGCTCTTAATCATCCCTTTGGGTTCGCCTGGGTGTCCCTGAACTGCAAAGCGGGGCTGAGAGCACCGGCTCAGTACCGCCCAAGGTAGCTGCTCACCCTGTTCACCATGCGTTATGGAAATAATCCTTGTCGGTTTCTTCCAAATAGAGAATTTGGTCATCTGTGACCCCAGCCTCTGCTTCCGTGTCTGCCACACAGGCATGTGAAAGCTTATTATACTAACTCCTAAACCCATTCAATGCCACAGTTAAGAGCACAGACTCCATCATTACTCACCAGCTGTGTGACCTTGGGCAAATTATTTAACCTCTTTGGGCCCCACGTTGCTTCTCTTTAAAATGAGGATAATAATAGCACTTATCTCATCAGATAGGTTTTTGAAGATCAAAGGGGCTAAAATATATAAAGCACCCGTGGTAAGGATTCAATAAACGTTAGTTCTGTCTTTCAGCACCATCTACTGAAGCCTGGGAACAAAGGAATACCCTTTCCCTCTTTTTCTCCATGGGCCCTCCGGCTCTTATCCTTACTGATGGCCCGTGGAGGCCTCACTGGCCACTACCCTGAGGGATTCAGGCTTAGAGTTTCTCACTGGTCACCTTCATTGATCAGACTCCGACTTCTGAAAGTAGGGGCCAGACCTTCTGCCTCTTTCCTTCCTCCCTGGGACCTGGAAATGTGCCAGGGACACAGCAGACCCTCCAGAAATCCTGGCCTGATCTACAGTAGACCCCACAGGCAAATGGGATGGTTTTGCAAGAGAGGGAGGGAAGGTTGCATCCCACCAAGGCTGTCTGTCTGAGTTGCACTTGGGGTCTTCTAATTCCTGTTGGACCATTTCCCATAATACCCTGTGTGTTTCAGCCAAAGAACTTTTGAAGCCTGCTCTATGCTCTGGGCTGTACCAGGCCCAAGGAGAAAGAATGAGGGGTTTTGGGAAAGTGAAATGAAGATCCAGTAACCTCGTGGTCCCTGCATGCACCCCTTGAGAACTGTGAACCTGGGCGAGGTAGGAGCACAACCCTCAGGAACATTCTAGTCTCCATTCACTAGTATCTCTGAGACTCGGAGGCAGAAGGGGAGGTTGAGGGTAGTGGGAAAGGCCCTGCAATCAGGCCTCAAAGCCCCACCAGAGGGGCCTAGTGATGGTACAGGGATGCAGTGAACACCCCCAGGACCCCAAATATGTGTCTGGAGGTGGTGTCCCTCGAAGGCAGATCTCAGGGGATGAGGTGCTATGGGTGGGAGGCTCCTCATTCTGCTGAATGAAGGGGTCTGCGGAGACCCTGCACTAAGTCTCCAGCTCTCCTCTCTGGCCAGGCCTGCCCAGCTTGTTGGCAGGAGGCTGGTGGAGTGGAGTTCTGGCATCACATGAAATTACTAGACACTTCACCTACTGAGTCTGTTTTCCCATCTGTAAAATAAGGCCTGTGGGTCTCTAGTTTCCGTGTCTATTGTAGGGATCAAATGGGATCGGGATTGTGACAGCGGGCCCCCAACTCAGTGTTAGTTCCCATCCCTCTCCCCGTGGTCCCCCACGCCCTTCTCTCGTCCCTCCCTCAGCCCTGGCCCCACTCGCCTTTGGCCGTGACAGAAATGCCCATGGCGGCCTCACGCAGCACGCTCCTCTTCTTCCACTTGCCCTCATCGATGTTGTACATCTCCACGACCTTCAGGGGCAGCTGATTGGTGCCCACACCCCCGATCACCATGATCCGCTTCCCCAGGGCGGTGACGGCCACCCCGGCCCGGGCCGTGGGCAGGGGGGGCAGGGCGGTCCACTGGTCGGCCTCGGGGGAGTAGACCTCAAAGCAGTCCATGGGGATGCCGTTGTCGTCACATCCCCCGATGGCATAGACCTGCCCCCCGGTCTCCAGCAGGGAGCAGTAGACCCGGCGGCTGGGCAGCGGCGCCAGGCGCTTCCACTGGAAGTCCTTGACGTTAGGCACCTCCATGGCAGCCCCGGGGGCCCCGCCCGCCGCGCCCCAGTGCCCGCGGAGCGCCACGGCGCCGCGGGAGGTGCGAGCCCGGGGGGCCGCCCGCTACTCCGCGCCCCCTCTCGCCGCCTCCATCTGGCTCCCGTCCGCCGGCTCCCGCCCGACCCCGGGGCAAGGGCCCCGACGCCGGCCAGCGCTTCACAGTCCCTCCAGACTGCGCGGTCCGGCGGCGTCCGCGCCTGGCCCTGCGGGAGGGATGGGGCGAATCAAGGGCGGTCGGGGCCCCGTGCCCTCGCCTCCTCGCACCGCCGGCGGGGCGGGCTGGCTCCCGGCTCCCAGGTCCTGGCCAACTTCAAAGGGAAGGCGGCCGAGGGCGCCACCCCGCGGCGGCATCGCGCCCCGCAGCGCGGTGTCCCCCGCCCCTCCCGGCCGGCGGCTCGGACACCCGCGGGGCGCACGGGGGGCGGGGGCTTTCCGGGGCTCGCGGCGCCCGGCAGCCTCCCGGCGGAACAAGGAGTTAACACCTCCGGGCGCCGCCGCCTCTCTCCCCCCGCCCCTGCTCCCCTGCCCGCGCCCTCCCGCCCACGCCCCCGCGCCACTTACACAGCCAGGCCCGAGGAGCGCGGCGGCGGGGCGCAGACAGCGCATCACCCGGGAGCGGGGAGCCCCCCCAGGGCTGCGGGGAGCTGGGGACAGGGCGCGCTGTCCTTCCCCAGCCCGCATACCGCTGTCACACATGCAGACGAGGAGAAGGAACGAGCAGCGCGGAGAAGCGGAGCCGCCCGGGAGGAGGAGGCCCGCCAGGCTGCTCCACGCACATCCCCGCCCGCAGCCGCCACACCTGTGCAGGAAGCCGCGTGCGCCCGGCGGCGGCGGCGGAGCAGGCCGTGACCTCTTTACATAAGCGCTGGCAGCGTCCGCCCGCGGGGGAGGGGAAGGGCCCCTTGGGGAGACGCTCACCTTGTCTACAGGGTCAGAGAGGCGGGGCACTGGAGCCAAGTACCCAGATGACAGGAACCAGACTCCTTCCAGCGTGGGGGTGGGCGGTCTGTGAGTGTTTGTTTTGGATGAAGAGGCGGAGAGTCCAATTACCCGGTTTATCTACAGTACACAGACCCAGTTCGTGACAGGCTGGCTCAACAGTCAGCTTTGCTTTGGGGGAGGTATTATCAAATGGTTTAACCTCATAGAAACAAGTCATGTGGGTGTGACCCGGGGAGACCTGCCCCGGGTGCACCCAAACATAACGTATACACCGACCTGCACACACGTAGGCAGAACTTGCACATCACCCTACCCTCTCTCACCCGGAAACTGACATATTCACGGAGTAACTGACAAAGGTACAGACATGTGGATACCTAACTGGAGACACCCACATAGACAAACACATAGGGGGACCCCCCCCCCCACACACACACTCTCATCCCTTTTTCACACACCTTGGGAAGGGGAAACCCGGTTGTTCAATGTTGGCACTCAGCACCAACCCACAGGGCTTACCAAATAGTTTCTCCAAGCCACATTCTCAGCCTTTTCAGGACAGTAGACCCCCGGTAACACATCAGCCCATGACACCCGTGGGTCCCCCTGGTCTAATGGACTTCCAGGCCGATGGGGTCCTCCTTCTTCTTGGTTCCCTTGAATAGAGTCAAGTCTCCAAACGCTCAGGTTTGGCAGTCTGACACCTGAGTTTGAATTCTGGCTCTGAAATTGTTTTACCACCCTGAGCCCCAATTTCCTTATATTATTTGAATTTATCTCTTTTTATTTGGAGATAAATTGTAGATTTACATGCAGGGGGAAGAAATAGCACCATTTACCCAGTTTCCCTCGAAGGTAACATTTTGCAAAACTTATAGTACAGTAATATCACAACCAGGATATGGAAATTGATCAATGAAGGTACAGAACATTTTCACCACAAGACAAGGATTTTTTGTGTTGCCTTTTTACACCTACACCTGCTTCCCTCCCACCTTTTGTTCTCCAACCCCTGGCAACTACTACTCTGTTCTCCATTTCCCTCATTTTGTCTTTTCAAGAATGGATTAGTTAGATAAATAGAATCATAAAGTATGTAACCTTTTGGGATTGACTAGGAACCCCACCTCCGCCCCCAACATAATTCTGTGGAGCTTCATCCAGGTTGTTGCATGCGCCAGTAGGTCATTCCTTTTAATTTCTGAGTAGTGTTTCATGCTATGGATGGCTCCTGGTAGATTTTTGTGAGGATTAAATGAGATACTGTTTGTGAAACAGTTCCATTTCTGACACATTAGCAAGGGCTTGGTAAATCCCTATTAACACCATGGCCAGCAACTATTATCAACAAAATGCAGAAAAAGGGAAACGGAACAAATACAAACTTTTGCCCCTTGTTTAGAAATGACTTCCTGTGAGAAACAGAAGCCACAACTCATCTTAATATCTTGTGTTCTTGGCTTAGAAATTGAACTGCTTTTTTTTTTGTTTGAATTCTCTGTGCTTACAAAGTAAGCACCTCTAGAACCTTCAGAGGAAGGTTGTGTTCTGTTTTCTCTATTCAGTAAGAACTCATAAATTCCAAAAGAATGTGGTCTGAATTAATGAAGTTTTACAGGAAATGCCAACCGTTTCTCTTTCTTCCCAAGGATCCCAATCCGCCCAGAGGAATAGGGAACAGATCCTCGACCCCCAACTTGAACTGTGTTCAGAAGACCAGCACAGGGTGAGTAGGAAGACTGAAAGCCATAGGTCTTCCTCAAAGGGTCTCGTGGAGGACCCGTCTTCAGCTTCTTTTGTCTACTGAGCCTTTTACCAAAGCAATGGGGCAAGGCTCCTGGAGTCCCCACCCACCCCAGCTGGGGCAGCTTACAAAGCAGTTATACACAGTTCCATAAGATGTTGTGTTTGCAGAACTCCTCGAACGAACCTAAGTCCTCACACATCCATTTTCTCGTAATCTTAAAACAACCCTGGGAAAGATGACGGGGGCAGGTATCGGTTTCCACTTTTTACAGGTGAGGCAGCTGAGACTTAGTGAGGTGAAGTAACGGACTTACGACCGTCCGAGGGCCGACACCAGGGTCTAGCTTGTGAATTCCGAATCTAACCCTCTTCCACTTTAACACCGTTAAATCGCAAATGAAAGAATTGTGTATTCCTAAGGACACCAAGCTTTTCAACTGTCACCTGGCTTCCGGCTTCTTGTCCAATTACACTGAAGGAAGGAGCCCAGGCCCCCAAAGGGTTCCGGCAACAGCTCTGCCCATTGCCATATTGTGTGCTGGGCAGCATAACTGGGGAAGGACTGGAACCCAATCCCAGAATAGGCCCCCTTCTAGCCTAACGCTCATGTTCTGCAAGCACCGCCCTCCATGAGGACCGCGGGATCTAGGGACTCAGACCCTTGGAAAAGTACTGAGAATAGGATGCCTTTCAGGTCGTGGCCTGATTGCTTGTTCTGGAAGTCCTGGCTTCTCTCCATCTCCCCAACTCCTTCCCCCATGGCTCTTCCTCTCAGCCAGGTGACATCCTTTAATCCTTACACTGAGTGCACATTGAGGAAACTTGTAACCTAGCAACCGCCACTTAAGATTCCCTGAGTCACGGGCGGTTTTCCATGCCTGGGCAGAGTGCACCCAGCTGGGGCCTGAAGGGGCACCAAGCAGAGGCGGGGAGTCCGGTGACCCCTTTGATTCCTCACCACCCCGTTCCACCGGGTGGCCATTTCCCTGTCGGGGTGTTCTTCCTCACGTCAAACCCAAATCCCTCTTGCTCTGAGACCTTGCAATCGCATCAGGCCTGGGTTTCTCTTCTCTCTTAAAAAGGCTTTGACTCTTTGCCTTGGTCACAAGGTGGCACGGGGAGGGGAGAGAAGCGGGGGAAGGAAAGTTGATGAAAGCCTCCAATGATAAAGCCTTTGGTACTGTGGAGTCTTTCTTTCTTATGTGATATTGCTGCGTCAGACTTGTTGAAGGGGTGCTCAGCTCCAGAAAGAGTCACTCGGTATTTTTTTTTTTCTAAAGTTGCACCTAGGATCTAGTACAGTCTCTTTTATACAGAATACAATGCACAGTTTGACTCGGTAGCGACTGGGTTTATTAGATATTCAGCAGGGGCCCGCCGTCACCACCTTGGGGTAGCTCATGGGGAAGCTGAGGGTGGGTAGGGACAATTTCGTCCCCGTTAACTAGCAGAGTCCCGGCGTGGATGGAGGAGGTAGGTAGGGCCACAAGGGACTGGGGGAATCCCAGGTGCAGGGTACATTTTGGGGAGACAGGAGAGGGGAGCTGTTTAGTTATTAGAAGCTAGAACAGCTCCTTCTCCCTCCTCGGAAATACAGTTTACCTTCCTGTGTGGGGGGGGGGGGGCACCTGGACGCCCTCTGCAGGGTACCGTGAGGGCTGGAAAGATGCATCTTGAGCTCCTGGAGGCCGGGATCACCTTCTCTCCTTAGTTCTTTGTCTGCAGTGCCTCACAGGGCATGGCGTAGGGGAAAGTGTGTGGACTCTGGCATCAGGCAGACTGGGTCTGAATCCTGCCTCGGGCCCCTCTAGCTGTGTGACCGCGAAGAAGTCACTTATACCCCTGACTCTCAGTTCCTCATCTGGGAAAAGGGGAATAAGAAAATCTGCTTTCTAGAGTTATGGGCAGAAAGAGATGCCTGGTGTAGATGCTGGGCATGTAGGAGGTAGTCTATAACGAGTAACTTCTTTCCTCCCTGTGTGACGACAAGTTCCTGCACCCTGACTTTCTGCGTATCCAGACCGGTGAGCCCAGACAGCAGGTGCCCATTTCACACAGCAGGCATCTCACCGGGCCCCACGCTCCTGTGCCCCACTGTGTCGGGGCCTACGTCTCGGACAGGATTTCTACCCTCTGAGCGCACGGAAATCTCTCCCACTAACTAAATTGCATTCTGATCTGGAGAACAGCTGTCGCCCTTCCTGCAGAGAATCACCTTCTCATCCCTCACCAGAAGCCTGGCTGTGTTTAGGGGGTGGAAGTGACGATGGCTCATCCAATCAGAACTGAGGCCGCCTGTAGACCGAGGGAGGGGTAAATTCCTCCCCCACACCGAAAAGCCTCCCTGGGGCGTCCTCCCGCCCCGTCCCAACAGCAGCCCAGAAGAAGGATTTAGGGCTCCAGAGGACTCGGCTGGAGATGATGTGACACAGGTGCCGGCAGTCAGAACCATAATCGGCATCTGTTCACGTGGCACTGCCACCTGTGGGGTTGGCAGTCTGGGGTCCCGAGGAATGGCCACCTCCTGACCCTGCAGCCTTGACTAGATGGGCGGCGGCAGAATCAGCCACCTTCCTTCAGCCACCAGCCCCGCTCCCTCCTCCCCCAGGGCAGAGTGGGGGGCGGGGCGTGGGGCCCAGAGCGACTCAGTGGGTATCAGTTAAGGGGTGCATCTGATGGAAAGTGCGGCTCGGGTATGTGATGGTGGGATGGGGGGAAGGGATCATCTTGGTTTTCAGACTCAGGAGCTGCATGATTTAGAAGAGTCAGGAAGCTGCCCCCTCCTCTGCTGTTTCATGCATAGAGATGAGAAGGACAGGAGCAAGCGAGACCTTCTCTGAAAGACCTCGGCCCCTGCCCTGTGCTGACTGAGGAGGTCGTAAGAGGAAATGGGACTTGGAATAAAGCCTGAGGATCTGGGTTATAAAGAGGGAAGAACTTCAGAGGCCCAAGAGCCTCAGAAAATGAAAAGAGCGGCATGAGGTGGGAGGAGAGGCCGTGGCGTCACCTGCCCTGGGAGATACTGGAAATAGGTAAGACACGGGACCAAGAGCCAGGAGACTTCTGTTCCAGCCACATTTTGCCCCAACTGGGCCGTGCACCTCCGGACCAGTCTGTAAAATTAGAAGGGAGAGAGAGGAAGAGCACAGCGGGCTTGAGGTGTCTCCCAGCTGGGTGTTCTTTACTCCGAGGGGTATCCGGGGTGTGAAGTCCTACAGGAAGAGTCACTTAGCCATGGTGACAAAGCAGCAGGCCCCAGAATGGACATCCTCACATTCTTCTGAGTGGCACACATGCAGGGGTCTGGCTCCATCGGCGCTCACGGGCACCGCCAGCTACCCCAGGTTCAGTCATCAGACGGGACTTGGTGAGGACCCTTGCTTGGCTCGGCTTCTCATTTGCAACAGCTGCAGCTTTTGCTGACGGGCTGGCTCCTTGTGGGCACTGGGCACCCACTGGTGGCCTACCCATGTTTCCTGCTGGGTCCTGACAGTTCTGGGGAGCCTGTGGCCTTCCCACAGGCTGCCAGGACAAGAGGCAGAGGACTCAAGGGTTCAAGTCGTCCTGCTTCTGGCCTTTCCTCTAAATGCAAAAATGAGGGGTGCCTGGGTGGCTCAGTCGGTTAAGCCTTCCGCTCCTGCTTTTGGCTCAGGTCATGATCTCATGGCTCATGAGTTCAAGCCCCACGTTGGGGCTGGTAGTACGGGGCCTGCTTGGGAGTCTCTCTGTCCCTCGCTCTCTGCCCCTCCCCCACTCATGCGCACTCACACACTCTCTCTCTTTCTCTCTCTCAAAATAAATGAACTTTAAAAATAGATAGATAGATGGGGCACCTGGGTGGCTCAGTCGGTTAAGCGGCCGACTTCGGCTCAGGTCATGATCTCGCGGTCCGTGAGTTCGAGCCCCGCATCAGGCTCTGTGCTGGCAACTCAGAGCCTGGAGCCTGTTTCAGATTCTGTGTCTCCCTCTCTCTGACCCTCCCCCGTTCATGCTCTGTCTCTCTCTGTCTCAAAAATAAATAAACGTTAAAAAAAAAAATTAAAAAAAAAAGATATCTTAAAAATAGATAGATAGATAGATAGATAGATGGGGGCACCTGGGTGGCTCAGTCGGTTAAACGTCTGACTTCGGCTCAGGTCATGATCTCCTGGTTCATGCGTTCGAGCCCCGCGTCGGGCTCTGAATCGGAGCCTGGAGCCTGCTTCAGATTCCGTGTCTCCCTCTCTCTGTCCCTCCCCTGCTCATGCTGTCTCTCTCTCAAAAATAAATAAATACACACAAAAAAATGTTTTTTAAATAAATGCGAAAATGTGCCCTTTTGTCCCAGGTCACCAGGCGGGAGCCTGGCTGATCCCTGGGGCCAATGTAGGTGGCGGGAGGGCGAGGGCGGTGCTTATACCCTGACCCTTCTAATGCAGAGGACAGCACAGCCTTTGTGGGGGCCTGGGCGACTCTGCAGAGGGGCGGAGGGTGCAGGCTGGGAAGGCAGCAGCCACTCAAACACGGCTCCTTAAATGCCCATTAGTAAGTTAATATCGCCATTTCCAGAGCCAGCAACATCCTCCATTCTTCTTAATTAAAAAGAGCTCCATGTCCTGGCAGAGCTGAGAGAGGGCTCTGAATGATTTACACACCAGCCCCGCTGCTTCGGCTAGGAAATCAGCAAGGAAAATTGATTGGCAGATGGGCCAGCCTGCCTGTCATGAAGGGCGCGCGTGTGTGTGCAGGAGGGGCGCGGTAAGGGGGGCTGGCTGTCCTGCTGACAGGCTCCGAGTGAGCAAGGCCAGCCACTCCCTCCAGTCCCATAGATCGCAGCCTTCTGACAACAGAGGGGCAGAAGTAAGGGGCAGAAGTAACCAGAAGTAAGCTCTCCTGCTTACTTCCTGCTGGGGTCCCTCATCCTGGCAAAACTATCTTTTTTTAAAAAAAAACCTTCATTTATTTATTTTGAGAGCAAGGAGGGGAGAGGGCAGGGGAGGAGCAGAGAGAGAGAGAGAGAGAGAGAGAGAGGGAGAGAGAGAATCCCAAGCAGGCTCCAAACTATCAGCACAGAGCCTGAGGGGGGGCTCGGTCTCTCTCGAAGCACGCTGGGGATCATGACCAGAGCCTAAATCAAGAGTCAGAAGCTTAACCGACTGAGTCCCCCCAGGCCTCCCAGGGGCAAAACTATCTTATCTGGAGGACAAAAGCTTGGGCTGTGAGGTGGTTGTCCCATTTCCATCCAGGAGAGAAAAGGGCCACTCCTTAGAGGCTCCCCTTATTTCCAGATGGAGGCTGCTCACCTGCTAAGGAACATTACTGGCTTCTATTTGGTTATTACCACTTACTTTGGGAGGAGGGTTTCTCAGGGCCTGCCTCTCCTTCTTTCTCTGCCTGTTAGCCCCATTTTGTCTGAGCCTGATGGGATCCAAGGCTCTGGCCCCTTCATGGGGCTGGGAAGGGGCGGTGGGGGGCCCACAGGCTGGATTGCTGTGAGATGACACTAGAGAGCCAGGAGGTGAGAACAGTCACCCTCAGAGGCCCTGCCCCTCTTCGGCCTCTCCCTTCTGGCCAGGCCCAGGGGCAGCTTCTACAACAGAGCGGGGGCGCCCGGGTGGCTCCGTCGGTTAAGCGTCCGACTTCGGTTCAGGTCATGAACTCGCGATTTGTGGGTTCGAGGCCCGCATCAGGCTCTGTGCTGACAGCTCAGAGCCGGGAGCCTGCTTTGGATTCTGTGTCTCCCTCTCTCTCAGCCCCTCCGCCGCTCATGCTCTGTCTCTCAAAAATAAATAAATGTTAAAAAAAATTTTTTTTAATAAAAATATATAAATGAAACAGAGAGGCCTCATTCTCCACACCATGCTTCTGCTCACCTCCAAGAGCCCCTTGATGGGTGCCAGAGAGGCAGGGTCCAGTTCACCCTCCAGCTGGGAAGAGGGGCCCGTCCACCGTGGCTGGGGCCTCTACGGAGGTACAGAGTGGCTTTCACTCTGGCACGGTCTCTCCTCACCCCTTCCCCTTCTTCCCTGTTGCTTCACATCACAAACACACGCGCGTGCACACACGTACATGCATGGGCACAAGCACGTGCACGCACACAGGCCCTCCTCCCCAGAGGTTCTGGAGAAGGGGCCGGGTGGAGGCATGTTAAAGAAGAGGGGTGGGGACTGTGGAACAGACAGCCTCCAGTGCTCTGCTTTAACCCCCACCTCTCCCGGGAGCCCGGCAATCTGCCACAACAGTGAGGTTGCCATCTGGTGTGGTGACCTGTGTTCTCTGTGCTAAAGACAGAGAGGAGGTGGGGAGGCATGGCGGACTAGTTGCAAGAGCACTCTGTGTGTGTCTCTAAGGACAGATGTCAGCGAGCCCAGGAAAGGGGGGAGACAGGCCAAGTCTCGGGTGAATCAGAGGGCCTGCCCGTCCTTACCAGCAGGCACTCCTGGGGTGGGCTGAGATGCCCGGGGAACCCTCACCGCTCTCCTGGTTGGGGAGAGAGCAGCAGGGTCTGAGCCCTTGAACCCCCTTCTAGAACACTGGTCTCAGGCTCCCAGGCTGGATCTCTTTCAGGTGTCACATTCCCCCTCCTCCCAGGGCTGGGCTCGGGCCTGTCACCAGGAGAATGTGTCGGCCGGCTCGGTGCCCAAGGAGCTACTGGTTCCTCCCTGGACATCACTGGGAAAAAGTAGAATGACACCTGTACTCGTGCCCTGACCTAATGGCTGGCACCCCAACAGAGACCAGCACCAGGGACCCTATGTGTCCTTTTGTCCTTGGTGGTCCTGGCCCAGAAAGGGCTCGTTGCTTCCTTGGATGCCGTCCCTCTCCATTAGTCCCAGCCTTAGGTGTTATGTTCTGAGAGGTCCCCTGGTGCAGACTCCACCCAAATCACAGGTGAAGGTCTCTTGTCAAACCTTCGGGGAGCGATTACTTACAGACCAAACCCAGCCCGCCGCCTGTCTTCGTACAGCTAGTGATCTAATAATGGTTTTTACATTTTTAGATGTTTGGGGGGGACCAAAATCCAAAGACAAATATTTTGTGATGCATGAAAGTTGTATGAAATTCACATTTCAGGGTCTATAAATAAAGTTATATTGGAACACAGCCACGCTCATTCACTTGTGTGGTGTCTGTGGCTGCTTTCCCGCTACAACGGTGCAGTGGAGTGGTTGCAACAGAGAGCATATGGCCCGCCAAGCATGAAATATTTACTATCTGGCCCTTTACAGAAAGTGTTGGTGTTCCCCGACCCCTCGCCTAGGTTATTTGAAGGGAAATCGTGGATGCCACCTTTTTCTTGAGAACCTGCTTCTCACCTTGACCGGTTAAATTGGTCCAGCAAGATCTCGAGACAAGGGTAGGGAACTAACATTTGTTAGGCACCTACTGTATACCAGGCACGTTTTTCTGTTTATCGCATAATCTTTACAGCAATCTTGAGAGGAACGAGCACTAACAGCTGCTTATATTGTGAAGGCGCGGAGGCTCCGAGGGATTAGGAAATTGGCCAAGATCTTATAGCTACTCAGAAGAAGATCCTGGATTCAAACCCCAGTCTGGCTGTAGCCGAAGCCTGTATCCTCTCCAGGCCACCATGACTCTGAGATGACCTCCAGCAGCCCCGGAAGGGCCCACCCAAGTGGCTGCTGGTTTGGAGATCCGCCCCCTGAACAAAGAGGGGAATTGAGACTCAGGCTTTAGGTGCCCGGACTTCTCCTCAGGTGCCCCGTGCCTGGTCTCTGGGTGAGGGGAGTGTGGTCCACAGGCAGCAACAAAGTGGCCCCAGTGGCGACTCCACATCGGCCCCTCCTCCCTCCTCCTGCCTGCTTCCTCCTCTCTTGCTATCTATTTTCATCACTTATTAGCTTTTCTTCAGGAAGGTTCAATTTGCATTTAAATAGAAAGCCTCTGGAATGGCCCTGATATAATGTTAAGGTGCTAATTACAGATTCATTCCTTTTTAAATATTAAGGCACTTCAGTTCATCTCAGGGGTGATGGAAGGCAGACAGAACGCTTGGTGTGGAGGGGTAATGGACGTTGAGCTGTTTACTGCGAAGCACTTACAACTCCCCGCCAGCAGAGGGCAGAGAGGAGGTGTTCTGCAGACCCATGGGGATAGTGTCTTGGGAGCCTAAAATCAACCTAAAAAAAAACCCAGCAATAATCCACAGCAATTGTCTCACAGCAATAATCCTTGAAAGAAGCCAGAAGACGGCCAGCGGGATGGAAGCTGCTAGTGTGGAGCACAGGGACACCCTCAGGTTGCCAGTTTCGTGAATTGCTTGTAAGCATTTCAGGGCAGGACCCATGCCTGTCTTGGGCACTCCTCTTTCCCATCACCGAGCCTGCGGTGGCTACTCCAAGAACCCTGAATGAATGACTGAATGAGTGAGTCCACCAACCAATCAATTATGAAAGAGATCATTCAACTACTATTATGAGTCAGGCATTGTACTAGATGATTTTCACAAGCCTCCTCGTTAAATGATTTAGTCCTTTGCATTTCCCCCAGAGCCGTGTAGAGGGTCCACGAATTCTCTTTCATCTTGAAGAACAGGACTTTGCATTTTACCTACTGATTTAAAATGTCATATTCCCATGCGATGGTCAGTCACGATAGTAAGATCGGGAGGGAAGTCAAGTTTCAATATTCCCCTTTCATAGGGGAGGAAACAAACCTGGAGCAGGTGAAGAGGTTAGCCTCAGAGCACCCAGGTGGGAGCTCAGCCAGGACCCGAACCCTGGTCTCAGGCTCCCAGCCTGGGTCTCCAACTTGCCCTTGGCCCCAAGTTGCTGGGGAGTCCAAAGTGCCGCCCAGCTTCTGACCAGGCTCCGTGCTTGGGCCCCAGGCAAGGTGCTCACTGAGCTGGCGGCCAGGAGGCCTCTCTTTTCCTGCCTCCGCACCTTGGCTTAGTGCTTCTCTGCTGCATACCTTCCTTCCTGCGTGTCGAAATCCTACTCATTCTTCAGGGCTCGGCCTCAATGCCACCTTCTCCGGGAGCCTCACCCTAACCCTGCAGGTGACAGTAAGCTCTCCCGTGTTCCCATAGAACTTTCTGTAAGCGCCACTGTGTTAGTACTCAATGACTGCCTCGCACGGTAATAACCATCCCCGATATTCTTTACACGTTTCATAGGATTGAAACCATTTTTTTAAAGTTTATTTATTTATTTTGAGAGAGACAGAGCAAGGGCGATCAAGGGAGGGAGGGGCAGAGAGAGAGAGGGAGAGTCCCAAGCAGGCTCCTTACAGCCAGCGAGGAGCCTGAGACGGGGCTGGAAACTGTGACGCCCGGAGATCGTGACCTGAGCTGAAACCAAGAGTCGGACACTCAACCGGCTGAGCCACCCAGGCGCCCCTATAATTTCTATAACAGTAATAATAGTTAACAAACGAATGGCGGTTGTTACTGTCATGAACTGACCTAAATTTTGAGTGTGTGCAAGTGGAATTTAGCCTGGAAGGCAGGCACTATTGTCATCCCCATTTTACAGGTGAGGAAACGGAGACTGGAGGGGCTAAGTGACCTGGCCAAGGTCATGCATCCAGAGCAGGGTACCGAACCCAGCGTGCCTGACCCGGGAGTCTTCATACCCATCTGTGTAGACGTCCTATCATTCCCACCAGATGGAAAGCATTTAAAAGCAGAAACCGTGTCTCAGGTCATCCGTGTTGCTCTTCCAGAGCCAAGCACAGCGACTTGTATGTAGTCAATATTGAATACGCGGAACTGAATTCAGACCAGAAGCCAGAAGTCCTGGACATTGGCTGTATGTCAGTCATTCTGTGCCCTAGACACTGATCTTTGCATTTTACTATCTGGGTTAAAACCGGCTGGGAAGGAGCCCTGAACTTCAAAGCCGGAGAGGCACAGCTGAGGAAGAAAGGCGCTTTGAGACCCTCTCCTCTCCCCACTCTCCCCATCTCCTGCCAGCCTGTCTGGGCCGAGCCGTCCCCCCCACCCCCCTCCCCACCCCGTTAGCCCACTGCCTGTCTCCCCAGCGGCAGGCACCACTCCGCACAGATAGATAGAAATGAAACTTACCTGACCCGGGGGGGAAAAGGATATCAGGTGATCATCTGCCAAAGACAAAGGAGGGGAAGGGGCTGCAGAGGGTCCCTCAGGGGTTGTCTCCGAGGCTCCTCCTAGGATCCCCAGGGTCCTGAGGGCTTCTTCCACAATTCACAAGTCCACGGCTGCTGCCTCTGGCCAAGGAGCTGGGATACAGCCGGGCCCGGCTGCAGAGGGCCCCACCCCAAACTCACGGAGGGAGGCTCGGGGACCCCTGAGCTCCAGGAGGCCTGACCCCCCACCGAGAGGACCCCAGCACACTGGCCAGAGCCCTGGCGTCTTTGCCTGCCTCCCCGGCGGCCGCGCCTGAGCCGCCAGGGCCCGCTCTGGAAGGGGAGAGGGTGAGGGGGCGGACACGCTCTCACACACAGACAATAACTGCCATGGAAACTAACCAACAAAAAGAAGATTTAGGGAGCCGGACTCCTCTGCCAGATGGGAGAGAATGGAAGCAAGAGAGAGTGGGGAGGGCGTTTCTGCACCGGGCAAACGCCCACCTTGGCCCTAATCCATTGATGGCAGGTTTCCTCCCTCTGGGGTGGGGGTGGGGGGCTGTGGGCAAAAGGCACCGGTGGTGGGGTGACCTTTTTGTGCCCCAAATAGCCACCCATACATACCTTTGCCTTTCCATGCTTGGATGGGGCATCAGCGTTCAGAGAGGGTAAGCACCTCCCTCAGAAACACTCAGCATCGTTCTACCAGGTCAGGCTGAACCCTTCAGGGCAGTTTGGATCACTTTGCTTGGAGGGATGGCTCACAGAAGTTTCTTAGATGAAAAGTCCAGTATTTCAAGGGATAAAAAAAACAAGGCTGCCTTTTAAGCCTGGCTTCCCCTGTCCATGAAGTTAAGCAGAGCGTCTAGACTAGAGAGAAAGCAGGCGAGCAGGGCTGACACAGACGTGGTACATGTGCTTCTCCTTTCTAGGACTTTGAGTCGGGGTGGGGGGGGGGGGGGTGGGGGGGGGGGGGGCGGGGGCGGATGGGAGGGCGATCATCTCTCTGGAGGAAAAGAGGATCTAACGAGGGGAACATTTTTGTATTCTCTGAACAGGTACTGTTGGGGTAAGAATGTAAACCGAACACCAGATATCCACTCCCCCAACTCTTTAGCTGTGAAACCAGGGGCAAGTTTCTTCGTCTGTAACATGGGACCAGTGAGGTTTCGGAGAGGGTTAAAGGGGGGAATGTGTGATGCCCTTAGAACAGCGCCCGGCATATAGTGACGGCCATTGTTATTGCTGTTTTCAGTCTTCCTGGTCCTCTGTTTCCTCAGCAATAACACTGAGATAGTAACACCAGTCTGTCTCATGGGAGTTAAATGTGAGGATTAATTATGAGATCATACTTGATGGGGTGGCTCTAAGGGTATAAACGTTTGTCAAAAACCATCCAACTGTGGGTTTGACTGTATATAAATGACACCCGGATTTTTACGTGAGTTTAGGTAACTAGGTTTGTCAGTCATGAACATTTCAATGCTCACTCCCTTATTTTATTTTTATTTTTAAGTTTATGTATGTATTTTGAGAGAGAGAGAGAGAGCAGGGGAGGGGCAAAGAGAGAGGGAGAGAGAGAATCCCAAGCAGACACCGCTCAGTCAGTGCAGACCCAGGCACGGGGCTGGAACTCACGAGCTGTAAGAGCAGGACCTGAGCTGAGATCAAGACGCAGACGCTTGACCAACTGAGCTGCCCAGACACCCCCATACTCACTCCCTTCTTAGGCACTGGCCCTCTCCCCATAAAGAGAGGAAGGAGAGTGAGTGATAGAAGTTGAAGAGAAGGGTTGCCTAGGGAGGGGGTGCTTATGCACAGGCCATATTGATGATGTAGGTGACGGGCCGCCTGTGGAGACTCAAAATATTCTGGATGTTTCCTGTGGCTTGAACATCAATTTCTCAGCTGCCGAGGCAACATCTGGGTAGCTGAGTTGCCGTTAGTGACGCGGCTCCTCATTTCAAAACCTCGTATGAGAGAGCGAATGGCACTCTGGTTTGCTTTAAACATCTGTCCCAGGAGCCACATCATCACCACAGCCCCTCTGCAATAACTACCCCTTTGTCTCCCAGACTCCCCTCTGAGCTGCTCTTTGGCCCCTGAACAAAGTGGCATGGTGACCATTGGCTGCAGGGGCTGTCACACCTAATGAAGCGTTGGCCCGGGGTGACAGCTGTCCATCAGAACTGTGTGCCACATTAGAAACGCCTGAGAGATCGCTACAGCCCAATTAAAGAGAAGGGGTGTGCATGTGCGTGCGTGCGTGTGTGTGTGTGTGTGTGTGTGTGTGTGTGTAAGGTGACTGAAGGGGGAGGAAAGTAGAATGTAATTAAGAATCAAGTGAAACTGATCCCTGGAGACAGATTACAGACCACAGGCAAACCGCTTGCCTAAAGGAGAGCTGCTTGGGTGAGGCTGGAGATTGGTGCCATGCTGCCGAACGGCCCCAAACCAAAGGGAAGCGTGCCGATCCCTATTTGTCCTGTGGGGCGATGCCTATCAATAAATGAGTTCCACAATCCATGATCTGAGAATAATGTGAGACTCAATTTGTGATGATCCGTTCTAAGCAAATATTTGGAGGCTCTGGCATGATGTTCACCTCCGGGGGCAGGGAAGAGAAGGGGAAGAGGCGGGACCGTGGAGCACAGGTGGCCATTAAGAGGACTGCCCTAAATGACAGTTCCCCGTGTGAAATCCTGGGGACCAGGAGGCCTGATGCTCAGCCCAGAACCTTTCCAATGATGAAAACGACTCTTTTGGCAGTGGTCTGATATTAGGTGATGAAATTAAGAAAGCGTGCTCCGGCTGAAATTAGCAGGCTGGGGTCCAGGTTAAAAAGCAAACAAAGGAAGGCAGCCTGGAGTCAGCTGGGGTGCTGGGATACAGATAAGTCACAAAGATGGCTTTATCCGCAGGTGTCAGGATTGATCAGCCCAGGGTCTATTTCCAAGGCTCTTCTCTACTCAGCCACCTCCCCTCCCAAAAGAAAGAGGCCCAAGCTGAAATAAGAAAAAGGTGCGGGATCTGAAATCCTGTCTAATTTAAGCTCTGCTCACAAAGAAGGCCAGAGAGCACAGGGAGGGGTGGAAATCAAGTAAGTAAATGTCAGCCCTGTAGTTGGGTAGAAGCCATTAGCCAGGCAGAGCATCCAATTAGAAGGCATTGAATTAGAGCAGTAAAAGAGGGGGCCTGACATCAGAGGGCACGGCGGGGAGGGCCGGGCGAAGTGGGCAGGAGGGAGCACGAGGCAAGGCAGCAGTCGGTAGAGGATTAGCGTAAGATGTGCAAATGGCGGGAGCAGATGCCTCCCAAATGACAGAGCCCCCATCCAGACACCCTTCATAAGATGCCCACACGATTCCTTTGTCCTCCCCCAAATCCTGTCTCAGGGAGCCCCGCCATCTCACGGCCTCTTTTGGAAAAGATTTCTCCCTTCAGCCTGAGCCCAGAGACAAAATGGGTAGCTTTCAGCCACTCCAGGGTTCGCACAACAGACAAAGGAAGGGAGCAAATCCCTTGGCAAATAGTGCCCGGGAGATTTCATTTTTCCACTTTTCAATCCAAACCTACTCAAAGAGATTCAGAAATACAGCTGTCTGCTGCACACGCGAGAAACGGGAACTTTGTTCGCATGGAGGCGTTTTCGTTTAATGCTGTAATAATTCTTTTGTAACGTGTTTGCCAAAGTTAAGTCTTTTTTTTTTTTCTTTTGCGTAAGCTCTGTTCCTTTGTCCAGGGGAGGAAAAGATGAACATCTCTCCCTTTTCTCCTAAATTGGAAGATTTCAGATTAAGTCTCTTAAAAGCCACATATGCCCACCTGCCACTGATTTCCAGGATTGAAGTGGGGGGAAACCCACTCTGAAAATGAAAAGAGAAAGTAGCTCTGATTTAGGATAATCGAGTCTCATATTTCTCACTTAAATAGCTAATGGGCACCTCACAAGCACAAAGCAGGAATGGTCTACCAGAGGTCAGGTATGGTCTGTGTGCTTAGGAAGCTTCTAGGCTTCTGAGGGTATAAAACACAGGACTTAGGGGCACCTGGGTGGCTCAGTCAGTCAGGCGTCTGATGTGGACTCAGGTCACGATCTCATGGTTCATGAGTTTGAGCCCCGCGTTGGGCTCCGTGCTGACAGTGCGGAGCCTGCTTCAGATTCTCTGTCTCCCTCTCTCTCTGCCGCTCTCTCTCTCTCAAAAGTAAATAAACAAACATTTTAAAAAACAACAGACCGGCAAACAACATAGGACATACATCTCCAGAGTGGAAGGAGGCATGTGTTAAGTGACACATGATTGGTCTGCTCTTCGGGAGTGGAACGGAAGAAGAAATCATAGTTATCTGAGAATGCCAGAGAACACCTAGTAAGAGAGGTGGTCTTTGACCCAGGTCCTCAAAGGGGTGTCAGATTTGGGCGAAGAAGAGTGGAGGGCATTCAGGCAGAAACAAAGTAGATCCACGTTTGCAGACTGACCATAGATTTTCAGATGAAATACAGGACACCTGGTTAAATTTGAATATTTACATACGTATACTAAAAATTTATTTGTCATTAATCAGAAATTCTGATTTACCTAAGGGCATCCTGTATTTTTTATTTACTAAATCTGGTAATCCTGTGACAGGAGCAAACGACCACTCTCACAGGTCAAGTCCCTGCAATATTCCAGGTGCTTAAATGTGTTATTTGTTACCCATTGCAACTATCTCTACAAAGGCAGCACCCATTGTACAGGTGGGGAAACGAAGGTTTACAGGGCTTCAGCAACTTGTGACTCTGCTCAAACAGCCAGTGGCAGAGACGATTTCACCCTCAGCTGGGCCAGCTCCCAAGATGCCTTGCGAGTACCGAAAGGCCAGGGGAGGGGAGGGGAGGCGGGGGAGGCAGAGCTCTCCTCTGAGCAAGGGAGTGAAATGATCAGAGCAGTGTTTGGAATACTGATCTGGCAGCAGACTGCAAAATGGGTTTGGGCCAGGTGGGGGGGATGGGAGAGAAGGACGCCATGCAGTTTTCCTTTCTATGGTGCTTTGCGGAGCACCCGCTAGGCACCAAGGGCATGTTGATGAAAAGGAACAGCAAAGTCTTTGCCTTATAGCCTAACAGATTGACAAGCAACTGATTTCGATAAAGAGTGATGGGTTCTTTTTTTTTTTTTTTTTTTTAAGTTTATTTATTTTGAGAGCGAGAGAGGACATGGGGTGGGGTGCAGGGAGAGAGGGAGAATCCCAATCAGGCTCTGTACTGTTTGCACAGAGCTTGATGCAGAGCCTGATGTGGGGCTTGAACCCACGAACCTCGAGATCATGACCCGAGCCGAAACCAAGGGTTGGAGGCTTAACCAGCTGAGCCACCCAGGCGCCCCAAGGGTGAGGGGTTCTATGAACGAGGAAGTTGGCCTACTTTGAAGATTGTCCAAGTAGCATACTTGAGGGGACAGGAGGGTTGAATTAGAGTCATGGAAACGGGCATGTACATTGCTTTTGTAAACCAAGATTTTAAAATATATTTAGGACATGACCAAGTGATTTAATTCTTAATTATAAGGATAGTTGGAGGGGAGTGCCTGGCTGGCTCAGTCGGAAGGGTGTGCAACTCTTGATCACAGGGCTGTGAGTTCAAGCCCCACGTTGGGTGTAGAGATAGCTTAAATAAATTTTTTTTTTTTAAAGGAGAAACAGGGGCGCCTGGGTGGTGCAGTCGGTTAAGCGTCCGACTTCAGCTCAGGTCACGATCTCGCGGTCCGTGAGTTCGAGCCCCGCGTCGGGCTCCGGGCTGATGGCTCAGAGCCTGGAGCCTGCTTCCGATTCTGTGTCTCCCTCTCTCTCTGCCCCTCCCCCATTCATGCTCTGTCTCTCTCTGTCTCAAAAATAAATAAACGTTAAAAAAATTTTTTTAAATAAATAAGTAAATAAATAAATAAAAGGAGAAACATAGATCATTAAAATCCAGTGATCACTCCAAGTTCTAATTACATGCTCCCCCCTCCTCCATGGGCTGTGGATGTATTTGTGTCTATTCAGACACCAAACAGTAAAGCATAGTGGCTAAGAGTAAAAGCTCCAAAGACTTAAATGTAAGAGCTGCAATTATAAAACTCTTAGACGAAAACAGAGGGATAAATCTTCGTGACCTTGGATTAAGCAATTTTTTTCAGATTTATTGAGATACAATTGACATACAACATATGTAAGTGTTACATGTATAAGTGATGATATGTATATATATATATATATATATATATATATTGCCAACTGATTACCACAGGAAGATTAATTAACACCTCCATCACTTCACATAATTACCATTTGTTTTGGTGGTGATAACATTTAAGACCTATTCTGTTAGCAACGTTTTTTAAAGACTTTATTTACTTAAAAAATTTTTTTAATGTTTATTTATTTTTGAAGGAGAGAGAGAGAGCATGAGCAGGGCAGGGGCAGACAGAGAGGGAGACACAGAATCGGAAGCAGGCTCCAGGCTCCGAGCTGTCAGCACAGAGCCCAAAGCGGGGCTCGAACTCACAAACCGTGAGATCATGACCTGAGCTGAAGTCGGATGCCCAACAGACTGAGCCACCCAGGCCCCGCTCCTAAAGATTTTACTTTTTTTTTGTTAAAGTACTCTCTACACCCAATGTGGGACTTGAACTCACAACCCTGAGATTGAGAGTTGCAGGCTCCACTGACTGAGCCCGCCAGGCGCCTCATCTTAGCAACTTTTAAGTATGTCATGAGGTACCGCTAACTATAGTCATATAGTGGTTTCGTGGCTATGACACCAGAAACAGAAGCAACAAAAGAAAAAAAAATCATTTGTTCGGTATTTTATTTCTTTTTCCTTTTCTTTTCTTTTTCTTTTTTCTTTCTTTCTTTTTTTTTTTTTGCCTTATAATATTCCATTGTATTGAAATAATATTCCATTCCATCGACACATCTTTTTATCTATTCATCGATTGACAGACGGGGTTTCTTCTGGGGGTGATGAGAATGTTCCCACACTGACTGTAGTCAGGAGTGCACAGCTCTGTTTGGTAAAAGCCACTGAATTGTACGCTGTAAATAGCTGAATTGGATGGCATGTTAATTGTTTCTCTAAAGTTTTCGTTTTTGTTTTTTATTTTTCTTGTTTTTTAAGAGCAAAGCTGTGGCGCGCCTGGGTGGCTCAGCAGGTTGGGCATCCGACTCTTGATTTCGGCTCAGGTCTCCCGGTCCCCCGGTTTGTGGGATCGAGCCCCATATGGGGCTCCGTGCTGACAGCTCTCTCTTTGGAATTCTTTCTTTCCCTCTCTGCCCCTCTCCCGCTCTCTCTAAACAAACAAACCTAAAAAAAAAAAAAAAAAAGCAAAGCCAGTAGCATCATGTAGATATGAGTTTTTGTATCCAAGTTCTTCATTTGATCTTGAGTAAATCAACTTTCTGGGTCTCAATTTTTCTTCATCTGTACACTCAGGATTATTATAGTACCTATTTCACAGGGTTGCTGAGAGAAGTACATGAAATAATGCATGTGAAACACTTAGCACAGTTCTGGGCATACGATAAGCTTTTAATTAGCGTTAACTTAGGCTGCTAAATTTGGGTCAGTACCAACTTGTTGTGTGACCACGGACCACGCTTCATTCTAGCACCTTAACTTGTCCAAAAGTATGCTTCGGAAGCTTCATGGGACTGTGCGTACCTTTAAGGGAGTTAACAGCTGTATCATTCCATACAGCATTTCAAAATCAGGAAGTATATCTCTCAGTTGTCAAAATGCAATCCTCAAAATTAAAGACAAAACCAGAAAACACCCGTGGTTCAACTTTGGTTAAAGGTCTCATGGCAAACTCAGCATGGGGTATTTATATTAACGTCCTACCCTTTGGGTGGAATGCTATGAAGACATCGTTGGTAGGTGTGGGACCGAGGAAAAGAGGGTATAAAGGGGTAACCGGGACCAGAACGGCAAGAAAAATTTCTTTAGCTTCCACATAGGGGTTTTTTTTCCATAGTTTAAATCCGAACCCCTGAACATGAAGTGCTTGTATTTTTACACGTGCAAGTGATGCTGTGAGAACACAATTGCTTATGCACATATGCGAGGATTGGAAAATACTGTAAAAAAAAAAAAAAAAAGCATAGAGCAAAAAAGAAATCATTCAGAGTAGCAACTTTAACAGTTGAAATTTCTTCTCATCCTCTTGTCTGACTTAAATGGAGAAAGGCTTACCGGTGCCGAGAAGACAACCAACTAAAGGGCTCACAATTTGGGCAAAAGAAACACTACCTGCGTTAATAAGACACACAACTTTTTGAATACGTGCCATGTACAAAGTATTTCTCATATATTATCTACCACACAGAGCCCACGCAGGGGAGGGGGACTTATTTGAACTCCCATTTTAAAGGTGAGAAAATGGTGGGGGGGGGGCACCTGGATGGCTCAGTCGGTTAAGGGGCCGACTTCAGCTCAGGTCATGATCTCGCGGTTTGTGAGTTCGAGCCCCGCGTCGGGCTCTGGGCTGACAGCGCAGAGCCTGGAGCCTGCTTCGGATCCTGTGTCTCCCTGTCTCTCCGCCCCACCCCCGCTGGCATTCTCTCTCTCTCTCTCTCTAAACTTTAAAGATTTTAAAAGAAAACAAAAGCTCTTTAAGCAATTGTTTTGTTTGTTTTTTGCTTTTGCCCCCAGCTTCTTTATGGACAGGAAGATCCCTAGATTATTTTTTAGAGAGAATGACAACTTTCCCAGGCATAGTCTTTCTATGTCTCAAACGTGGATGCCTTGTTCTTTGAACCACGGATTCGTCCCTGGCTCTTATTTATTATTTTTGTGTCTTCACGTGATTCTAATGGGGAGCCAGGCTGAGGACCACTGGATCAGGGGAACCTGTGTGGGAATGATTCTGAACCTTCAGTCCAAACTTGCGTCGTGCAGGCCTCCGAGGACATGCTCCGTCTCCACTAGCGTGGCCAGATCAGATCTGCCCAGAAGCTGCTGGGCCTTTAAGATAAAGAAGAAAACTGCCCCCTTACTAGGACTCAAGGCAGCCCAGCCAAGACTCTTGCATGGGAGGCTCCTGTTAGATAGATAAGAAGACCAAACCCGGGCTCTCAGCCAGCAATCCCAGGGTCAGGCAGTTGTTTAACCAGTTCAATAGTTGTGTGAACAAAATGTACCACTGCGAGCAGTTTGTGGAATTTGATCCCAGGAAAACCAGCCCTCCTCCCGCCCCCGCCTGGCGGCCTGGACAGTAAACACGGCTGATTAAGCATCCTAGCTCTTGCATCTGACTGCTTGTTCTTGGAGCATCGGATGGCTTGGGATGATTCGACCCCAAACAAGCTGGGAGAATCTGTGTCACTTTGGGAAACAGAGGAGAGAAACATCCAAGGAGAACAACAGGAGGGCAATCAGCAGCTACAGAGTCTCTTTCCACTCATTCCCAAGGTGACGCTCATGGTTATGAGGTCAGAGACACATACGAGTTGGCAGGGAGGCCCTCGTTTTACCGAGGAGGAGACAAAAGGGAAAACCTTTCCATATACGCAAAATTATATTTAAGATTCTTTGCTTAAAAAGGCAAAGAGGTATGGGGCGCCTGAGAGGCTCAGACTTCAGCTCAGGCCATGATCCCATGCTTCGTGGGTTTGAGCCCCGTGCTGGGCTCTGTGCTGACAGCTCAGAGCCTGGAGCCTGCTTCCGATTCTGTGTCTCCCTCTCTCTCTGCCCCTCCCCTGCTTGTGCTCTGTCTCTCTGTCTCCCCAAAATAAATAAACATTAAAACCTTTTTTTTTAAAAAAGGCAAAGAATTATATAACATTTCAGGAAGATTCTACCGAATATGGGTCCCCATAACACTGCCACGGGCCGGGTTCCCTAGGAGCCGAGCCTGAGATAGGCACTTGGGGCCTATGACTTTTTAAGAAGCGTTCTTCAGAAAGGTCTGTAAGGTTCTAAAGCAGGATGAAGGGGAAAAGCCAGGCAAAATCCAGCCTCGGCCTGATTCCCGGTGGATGTGTAGGCGGGTGGGGTCCTCTGGGTCATAAATAAAATTGTAGAGTTGTCCTCTCCCCACCTTGACGCCAAGGGGCCGGCCTTTCGTTTTTCCATGTCAGTTAGTCTTTGGCTGCGGGCTGCCCAGGGTGGGTATAAACTGAGCAGGAGAAGTGGCCCTAAGCAGCTGAGGGCAACTCTCAGGAAGAGGGGTCATGAGATTTCAGCAGCCAGCCCACCCAGCAGAGGAGGGGGCAGAGAGGGTGGCAGGGGGCACACTGGGCCATGGAAGGAAATCTGGGCCGAGCACCAAAACAGCATCCATGGACACACTCTGGACGGGGTATACTCCTCTGTCTGTGTCTTTGGTTTCCCCACTGGGTCATGGGCTTCTGTGTCATTATAGCCCAGTTTGTAGCACGGGGCTTGGCAACTAATAGGCTGTCTGTAAATTTCAGCAGAATGATTCACTGGAGGCAAATTGCCCCTGCTTTCAAAGAGGCAGACGATAGTTTATCTGAAAAAAAAAATGGCCAGCTAAGTGAGGTATCACTGGGCTTAAGGTCACGCTGGACCACAAGGGAAGACAGACAGAAGACTCGTTGAATACGAGGCGGCAAACTTCCATCATGAGCCAGGTTTGCTGAGGATGCAGATCTATTCATCTGAGCAGTACTGCTCCCCCACTTTGGGAGGGCATATCACATCAAAAAGAACCTTTTGATGGCTTCTCAGAAGCAGGAGCCATATGTGCTGTCACTGAGAATTAATTGTAGAAATCCTAGCCTAAGGAAATGCCCACATTTCTCCTTTTTGCTACCGGATTTGGTATAAGCAAGAAGTAGACTGGCAGATGATTAGTGATGTGTTTCCTACACCTCTCCAAATGGCCTACTTTTGCAGGCAACGTCCCACCTTTAAATAAAGCTGCTGGCAAATGCAGAAAGCCGCCTGTGTTCTTTTGCCAAGTTGCAGTACTGGAGTTATAAGTGAAATACAGTACAGGAAATCTCTAGAATCTGCATGGCCGCCACTACTCCGATAAAGAGAAACCCCTTGACCCTGGGATCTCGCATCCTGGGATGCACTTTCACTTTGCACACTTGTCAAAAGTCAAGCAAGATGCATGATACTGTCCGACTCCTAAATACGGCTACGAGAATGGATGCCGGAGACCGTGGGCAAGTTGATTGGTTTTGAAACAAAAATCAAGAGATAGAAGCATTGAGAAGGGAACTGTTAAGGACTATGTCACCAGGTCTCCATTAAAACAAAGCAAAGTAAGGGTGACCATTAGTGGAATTTGGGGGATGAAAGTGACTTTGGGGCTAGAAAATGCACGAGGACCATAGATTTCAGATGGGCTCTCTAGAATCACCACGATGTTGATGCGAGCGCACCTGCCTGTTAAGTGTGCCTAAGCATGCTCTTCCCGTTCTGGCGCGTTCTGGTTGGGGTCTGATGGGCACAAGGGGGAAAGTCGAGAGGCTTATCCAGGTACAGCTTGTCTGGGCCACAACCTGTCGTTGAGAGAGAAGGGGTGGGATGCTGGCAAAGAAAGAAGAAAAGGACACCAACTGATACAAACTGGCACTTACACAGAGGGAGAAGGCTGGAGGTCCATAAGGAGAATGTAAACGATACATGTATTTCATTTTGTTGCCTTTTTTTTTTTTTTTTTTTTTTACAAATTTTGAATGTGTTGCCAATTTGAAGAATTCAGAGGTTTCACCTAAATATCCTAAATGTTTGTTTTTCTTGAAAAATCTAACATGGCAAATCTTGGCTAGGCTGGCGAACACTTGTCCCCTCTGGCGTGATGTGAGCTCTGCACTTTGCTGGGCCCACACCTCCCTTTATACACCTTGCGTGGCCCTGGTGGGTGTGTGAGTTTGAGACCCCCAAGACTGTGAGCAAATGCTGTGGATAATTGCTTTGTTTCTTTTTTCTTTTTACTATTTTTTTTTAAAGTTTATTTATTTATTTTGAGGGAAGGGAGGGGCAGAGAGAAAGAGAGAGAGAATCCCAAGCAGGCCCTGAGCTGTCAGCACAGAGCCTGATGCGGGGCTTGAACTCAGGAACCCCGAGATCATGATCTGAGCAGAAATCAAGAGTCAGACACTTAACCGACTGAGCTACCCAGGCACCCCTCCTTTTTCTTTTTTAAAAAATGTAGTAAAGTATACATCAAATTTACCATTTGCACCATTTTTCAGTGTGCAGTTCAGTGACTAAGCACACCCACATCACTATGCGACCATCAACCCCATCCATCCCCCAGAATGCCTTTCATCCTCCCGAACAGAAACTCTGTACCCACGACACAACTCTCCACTCCCCCTTGGCAACCACCAATCTACTTTCGGTCTCTGTGAATTTGACTCTTCTAGGTACCTCCCGGAAGGAAGTCCTACAGTGTTTGTCCTTTGGTGACAGGCCCATTTCACCTCACACAATGTCTTCAAGGCTCACCATTGCTTGGTTTCTGGTTCAAAATTCTGGTGCTCAGGGGCGCCTGGGTGGCGCAGTCGGTTAAGCGTCCGACTTCAGCCAGGTCACGATCTCGCGGTCGGTGAGTTCGAGCCCCGCGTCAGGCTCTGGGCTGATGGCTCGGAGCCTGGAGCCTGTTTCCGATTCTGTGTCTCCCTCTCTCTCTGCCCCTCCCCCGTTCATGCTCTGTCTCTCTCTGTCCCAAAAATAAATAAAAAAGGTTGAAAAAAAAATTAAAAAAAAAAAAAATTCTGGTGCTCAGTTTATGGTTGAAACTGAAGCCCCAGGAAAGCCCTCCATTCCTACAAGCGGCTGGGGGCAGAGCCGGGATTGGAACCCGGACCCTCTCAGTCCTGCTCAGGGCACTTTCCTCCACGTTGATCTTCTTAGACCAGATTTCCACTCCCCAGTAGTATAAGTGGGAAAGACGTGTTCTTCATAGCAGCAGGGTGAACCTTATTCACACGGGCGTGAACTTGCCCTTCTCCTGGCTTGCCCCTCGGAGGGGTTGCTCCGTATCAGTCTTGTGGAAGGGGAAAGCCCTCTAATCAGGACGGTGATGGACATTAATAGCCCAGCCCCCTCCTAAGGGTCTTAACACAGTCACAACCAGAAAAGAAAAAAAGAAAAAAAAAAAAAAAGACAAACTCACTCTGTCCCCTCCACGTACTTTTAGCGAATCCTTGAACTCCAAAGAGGATTTTAACAATGGCTCTCTAGGAAACTGTAGCTGTCACACCGTTCTCGTTGCCAGGAAATGAGAAGAGCCACCCTCATTCGTGTCTGAGTGTTTCTAGAATAACCCCCTTCTGGCTCTCTGGAGATTGATTCATTAGGTTACCTCCCCCCCGCAGCCCTCCACACACATGAGAACATTCGCGGGAGCCATTATTTCACAGCGAATGTGGTCCTGTAATGCCAAGAGAGAGCTCCCAGTGACAATACTAATTAGCACGTATATTTTCTCCAGCTCCACCCCTGCAGCACCTCCCCGTATTTTTCCCTGCTCTCACCTGCTTTGCCAAAACGCACCGGAAGGAAGCGTGAGCATCCTGCCTACACAGGCGGCCTGGGAGCCCTGGCGTTCTGTGCCCTCTTAACAGGTTCATTTCTTCTTGGGCAAGCTTGTTAAAAGTTACAGGGGGCTGAACGCAAGCTAACTGGCTTCTTTTTCATTTTCTGCCATCCAGGTTTCTTTGGGGAATCTTCCTCAGGATCAAATGCTACGTTGGTTAGGCACGCTCTTATTTTAGTCTTGAGATCATTTCTTGCTTCAGGACAGAGTAGAGTTTAATTTTAAAAACATCAGCCCCTTCACATTACTCTCATCGATGACTTTTCTTGGCTGGGGGTGGGGGTGTGGCTTGGGGAGAGAAGGAAAGAGAGAGGGGAAAGGAAAAAAAAAAAAAAAGGCAAGAAAAGGCAACCTCCCAAACGTCAATAATCCTTTTCCCTGCATGAGGAATTATCATCAGCCGCTATGGATGTGAATAATGTGGTCTAGCACTTCTTTATTTATGACTGTGGCAATGAAAATAACTTGGTACTTAACCAATTATTTTTAAGAGGTGGTAGCACAGTGTTTCTTTGTCGAGAACCAGAAATAGAACCTTTAAGAATTTCTTCCATCTGCCAGCTTGGATGTTGGCTGCGTAGAGATTTTAACAGCACACATGTGATAGAAGGGCCTCGTTGCCCCATATGCAGAACACAGCCCTGCAACCCAGCGCCCCGTGTGACATACAATTAGCTGAATTCTGCTTCGCCAGCCAGTGCTCCGTCAACAGCTCACCAGTGGGGTGGGGGGAGAGCCTCCCCTTCCTGGGAGGTAGGTCGTGACATTTACAGGAAGGAGCACTGTGATGCTCTGGGAGTGGCAGCCTGTTACGGGGGTAAACACTGCATAATGAGGTTGATTGGGAATGCCTTTTAGCAGCAGCTTGCTCATTTTAGGAGCTTCGCTCAGGGATAAGGAGGAGGCCAAATCTGGGGTATGGGTTTTGTGGTTTCACGTGCCTATTTGGGTTGGAAACGGCTTAAAAAGGAAGCGGGCTCATTCTGCATCCAGTGAAGCCGGCACTTTGAGAAGAGATCCAGAGATGATGAAGATACAACCCAAGGAGCCCCAGGATTTGCAGGGAAGGCAGACGAGCCGTGAGGGTTGGAAAACAACAACATCCTGATGGCTGGGAGTTTGCTCTCAATAAGAGGAGAATAGATCTCTAGACAGAGCCCCTTCCCATTTCTGAGACTAGCTGGGGAGGGAATCCTGCCTGGGAATTTGAGCTGGCCCAAGGTCAGGAACATCTCAATGTCATGGCTTCTGCTGGATCTGTGTGGAGCTGGAGGTGGGGTGGGGGCAGGTAGGTGGGAAAGGCACCCAGAGAGGCTCCGTTCTCTCCTGCCCACATCTTAGCTTCCTCGTTATGTCTGAAATTTCAGAAAAGCCTGTCACACAGCTTGTGTAATTCTCCATCATGGAGAACGTGGGGACAGGGCAGCAACAGGGAAAGTGGCCTTCTCCACTCCAGCCCTCTGCTGAAGTCAACTTGGTGGCTTGGTGGCTTGGTGGCAGTTTCCTAGTGAGGACCCTGGTCCGGGGAGGACAGTCAGCCCCACTCCCCAGACGCACTTTCCCCAGATTACCACGGGGAGGTGAGCCTTCCAGAGAGGGTCATGAACTACTCAGGTCACATCATAAATATTCACAAAACAGGGCAAGTGCCTTTTCAGTGGTTTTAACTGGTTCCTTTCATCCCCCACCCTATTTGCTCTGGGCAACCGTGGTCACTCCTTCTCTCCCTGGGCGTCCCATGAAGGTGCCCCACATCAGCTTGCCATGAGCACACACAGTTGTCTCCCGATGTCTGCTCGGCCGTCCTTGCTCCCATTAACATTGCTAAGTTTGCTCCCTCGGCTCGAGCACATGCGGTGAAACGCATGTCACAGTGTGCCGCCTCTCACGAACACTGGGCCACCTGCTCTTGGTGGGGCCAGGGCCCAACATAGGGGTTTGGACAAATGGCTCCTTTGGTTGGGCCGCCTCTTTAAGAAGCGCTCTGTCCCTAGCTCTCAAGGGAAGGCAGGGAAGCCTTGGGAACCAACTGGGTTGGTCCAACCAACTGGTTGGACAATCAGGGAGGCAGGGATTGTTAGTTCTTAGAGGCTCTCCTCTTGTCTGGATTTAGCCTCAGGAGTAAAGTGCAGACTCCTCAGTATGGTCCCTAAGACCCTCCGTGATTTGAATCCTGCCTTCCCTCTGGCCCCATTTCTCACCACGCCCCTCATTTTCCTTGGGGTTCCTCAGACTTGCCTGCTGTCTCTCACATACTAATTTCCCCTTGGCCTGAAGGCATTTTCCTTTAGCCTCAGCCACTTTTCTCTCCCTTCTTTGGACTGCCTCCTATGCTCATCTGGGATTCGGTGATGATATTTCTCCAGAGAGGTACCCACGGCCACTGCCAACATCTGAGAACGTTGCCCTCTCACGTGCTTTCGAGGCACCCTGTCCTTAACTCTGTAATAGCCAGACCGCATATGCCTGGAGAACAGGGAAATTCTTTATATTGATTTTATTTGTCATTCTATTGAAAGTATGCACGAGGTGCTAAATAAATTGCTGAATGAATGAGTAGTGAAACACTTCCTGGAATTAAACTTGTGTGCCTGCGTCTCTTCCTTTTAGACGAATTTTTCCCAAAGGGGGAAACCAGTCCTCAGAGTGCATAGGTTCCGAAGGGACCTGCCACACGGGTCCTCTGGCCTGACCCTTCGGATCAGCCTGACTGAGGTTTGAATTTGGATTCTTCCTACGTAAGCATCTGATGGGGATGGGCCGCAGGAGTGCTTCTTAAACCTTAATATGCATGGGAATCCTGGGATCCTGTGAAAATGCAGGTTCCAGCTTGGTAGGTGAGGGTAGGCCTGAGATGCTAATGCTGTTGGTCGGGGACCCACATCTTGGCACTAACCAGGTGCCCTGTGCTGTCTCTGTGAGTGATTCCAGGATTCTGATCTATAAACACTGGCGAAACCAGAACGTACTGAAGCAGCCTTTCTAGAAGATGTTTATTTGGTTTTTATAATGCTTAATTATATTAAGAACAGAAGTGTCTTTTGGGGGGCATCTAGGTGGCCTAGATAGCTAAGCGTCCAATTCTTGATTTGGGTTCAGGTCATGACCTTGCGGTTCTTGGAATCGAGCCCCGAGTCGGGCTCCGTGCTGATAGTGCAGAGCCTGCTTGGAATTCCCTCTCTCCCTCTCTCTCTCTGCCCTTCCCCTGCAGGCACACTCTTGCTCTTTGTCTCAAAATAAATAAATTAAATTAAATTCAAAAAGAAGTGTCCTTTTTTAAGCGCATGTGACCATCACTGTGGGTTGCTCCCTTCTATTCTTCTAGCCAATTCTCTTCTCCCTTGTCTGTCTCATATAGAGACCGCTAAACCTTCACATCCTCACTGTCTCGGCCTCCTTTAGTGTTCTGGATGAAATACAGAACACAGATGCTATGTGGTTAGCCCTTGAGTTCTGCCTCAATACCAAAGCAATGGCGGGAACTGCAGGACTACTTTCCCAAGTTCAAAGATGGCAGGCCAACGCCTCTGTGGTTCTCTCAGGCTTCCTCTCATGCTTTTGATCTCATGGTCACAGAATAGCTGCTGCTGCTCAATAAGATCAAATCTTTCTCTCTCTCTCTCTTGTTAAGTAATCTCTATACCCAGCGTGGGGTTCAAACTCATGACCCTTAGATCAAGAGTTACATGCTCTACCTTCTGAGCCAGCCAGGCAGCCCCACACATCTTTTAGTATCATTGAATATCTAGTCAGTTTCAAGCTTTTTTGTTTGTTTTGTTTGTAGAGAGAGAGCACACGAGCTGGGGAGAGGGGCAAAGGGGGAGAGAGAGAGAGAGAGAGAGAGAGAGAGAGAGAGAGAGAATCTTAAGCAGGCTCCCTGCTCAGCAAGGAGCCTGACTCTGGGTTCCATCCCATGACGCTGGGATCATGACCTGAGCCAAAATCAAAAGTCAGATGCTCAAAGACTGAGCCCCCCAAGCTGAGCCACCCAGGCACCCCTCAGATTTTTTGGATCATAATTTTTTCTACAGTCGGTTTATTTGAATCAGAATCATATTACATTTGGTTATTTTTAACAATACTACACGTCTTAAGCTCCAAATTTCTTTCTATGAGATAAAAATAAAATTCTTACTTGTTTAAGCCCCCTCACCAGAGTTTTATGTTGCTTGCAGTTGAAATGTAGAACGGTATTACCATTTTTAAATATTAAAATTTATTCTCTCTCATTAGCTTGCTTATAGAAATCTTTAGATATGTGGAAAAGGAGGAATCAGGAAAAGGGAATCAGAGTCGGAGAATCCTATCATTGAAGTACTATTAACATTTTCAAGTATTTTCTTCTGATGTTTTTTATACAGTTGTGATAACACGGTAATAACAAACCTGTGTCTTTTTTTGTGTGCCATCAGAAAAAAAAGTAAGTTTAGGGGTGCCTGGCTGGCTCAGTCAGTGAAGTGTGTGACTCTTGATCCTGGGGTTGTGTGTTCAAGCCCCACGTAGGGTGTGGAGATTACTTATCTTTTAAAATCTTTTAAAGAAATCAATCTTTTAAAAATAAAAGATAAATAAAATCTTTAAAAAATAAATAAAATCTTTAAAAAAAAGAAAAGAAAAAGAAAAAACGAATTAAAAAATATTTTTCTTTAATTTTAAGAAAATTACAGGTGGGACATCTGACTGGCTCAGTCAGTAGAGCATGTAACCCTTGACCTTGGGATCAGGAGTTTGAGCTCCATGTTGGGCATAGAGTTTACTTAAAAAAAAAAAAGAAGTAAATTAGCAGCGATGAAAATATTCTAAATATGAATATATTAAAAATCATTGTACGCTTTAGGTGAATTGTATGGCATATAAATTATATCTCAATGAAGTTGTTATTAAATTTTTATAAATAAGCATATTCTGTTGTGATAAATTCATTGTTAGTATTTTTAATTATTATATAATTATCTATCAAGAGGATGTACCTCAATTTATCAGACTATTCCCCTATTGTTGGATATATGGGCTGGTTCTACATTTTGGTTACCATAAAAATTGCTACAGTCAACTTCTTTGTACTTAAGACTTCTCTAGGGACACCTGGCTGGCTCAGTCAGTACAGCATGTGACTCTTAATCTCGGGGTCATGAGTTCGAGCCCCACAGTGCATGTAGACTTCACTTAAAAAAAAAAAAGTACTTCTCACTCTTAACTATAGAAATCAAACTGATGGGTGGGGAGATGGGTAAAATGGGTGATGGGGATTAAGGAGTGCACTTGGGATGAGGACTGGGTGTTGCATGGAAATATTGAATCACTGTATTGTACTCCTGAAACTAATATTGCACTGTATATTAACTGGAATTTAAATTAAAAACATTTTTCTAATGTTTATTTATTTTTGAGAGAGAGGGAAAGACAGAGCATGAGCGGGGGAGGGGCAGAGAGAGAGGGAGACAGAGACTCAGAAGCAGGCTCCAGGCTCTGAGCTGTCAGCACAGAGCCCGATGCGGGGCTTGAACCCATGAACCATGAGATCATGACCTGAGCAGAAGCTGGATGCCTAACTGACGGAGCCACCCAGGCTCCCCTAAATAAAAACTTTTAAACAGGGAGGGAAAAGACTTGTCTGTATCTAGAATTAGCTCCTCCAGGGAGTAGAAATATTGTCCCAAAGTGAACATTGCTTGAGCATTTCTTGAAGGCTTACTACCAATCAGTTGTGGACCACACTAAGTACTTTGTATGCATTATTTCTTCACATTCTTCATCCCCCTAAGAGGTCTATTCTATCCCTATCTTCAGAAGTTGAAACTAAAGCTCACAGCTTTGTGGGTTTGAGCCCCGCATCAGGTTCTGTGCTGACAGCTCAAAGCCAGGAGCCTGCTTCAGATTCTGTGTCTCCCTCTTTCTCTGCCCCACCCCTGCTTGTGCTCTGTCTCTTTTGTCCCTCGAAAAAGAATGAGCGTTAAAAAAAAATAAAAAATAAATAAAGAGTCTGAAAGTCTTTAAAAAAAGAAAGAAAGAAAGAAAGAAAGAAAGAAGGAGAGAAAGAAAGAAAGAAAGAAAGAAAGAAAAAGAAAGAAAAAGAAAACTAAAGTTCAGACAACTAACTCACCCAGGGTCACAGAGCCAATAAACAGAAGAGCCAGGTACCTACCCAGCCCTGCCCTTCTCCCAGAGGCCACGATCATAACATTCCCTCATCGGGCATTAATTTTTTCAAATCTTGCTACGTTCCAATGGCGGAAAAGCTGTCTTGTTCTAAACCGTTTGATGTTTGCCAAACCAGACACATTTCCTTTTTTGTTAATTACCTGTTGTGGCCTTTGGAATCAAGTGGGACCTATGGCTTATCACCATAGCTGAAAAGAAAAACACCAGGGGCGCCTGGGTGGCTCAGTCGGTTAAGCGTCCAACTTCGGATCAGGTCATGATCTCGCGGTCCGTGAGTTCGAGCCCCGCATCGGGCCCTGTGCTGACAGCTCAGAGCCTGGAGCCTGCTTCCGATTCTGTGTCTCCCTCTCTCTCTGCCCCTCCCCACGCATGCTCTGTCTCTCTCTGTCTTAAAAATAAATAAAACATTAAACAACAACACCAGGCACAGTTTCCTCTTTAGAAGTATGCCAACTGTGGAAGCATTTAATGATGGCCATCATCGGGGAAGTCCCTGTCATTACGCTTTTTCACACAAGTGCCTGGTTCTCTCCCTCCTCCCTTCCCAGCCTTGGATTCGGGTCTCCGTTCATTGTGACTTTTCGCACTTCCCTCAACCTCTCTGGCCTGTTTCCTTCTCTTGAAACATAAGTGATGAACTAGAGAGTACATAAGTCCCCTTCAGCTTTGAAATGATAAGCCTGGGTGCAGATCTGTGAGGGCACCATAGCGCAAGGCTAGCGGGCCATGGGGCCTGGCGTCCCCCTTTGGAGACGTCTTTCCTTTCCGATACTCAGGTGCTCACTCGTTGTTCTGTTCCTAAAGCACTTAACCAAAGAACGGTTTCCTTTCCACCGTTATGTAGACAAATAACACAATGATGAAGATGCCAAACACAGCAAGCCTCAAGGCCACCGGAAACATTTCTACGTTCCAGAACTCAATAATGTTGTCCACTGTGCAGTAATCTGTCTCTCGGGGGCTTCTCCATTCTTTGAATCTGGTGCTTGATGCTCTTCTCGTAAGCCTGCAAAAACATTAGTGGGCTTAGGGTTGTGGCTGGCTAGGACTGGAGCACCCCCTTAAAGTATCTGGCCCTTGGGCCCCAAGGGAGAACCATGGTGGGGCTTTCGGGAGCAGCCCTCTACTCATTTAAAACCTCTGCAGATTTCAACAAGGGATCACAGGGATGTGAGCTCGCTAAAATCCAAAAGGGCGTTTATTAATTATTATTATCACCCACCTGCATAACATCTTTCAGGGCTGGCCCAAGGCCTGACTCAGGGACTTACAGGGTCGAGATGGGATGTGCTTTTGAAATCTGCTAATGTCATGTTTAAAAGGACAAGATGGTGCTCTCTGAAATCTTTCAGCGAGAGTCTTATGTAGCCACTTGTCTAATCCTGGAAATCTGCCTCACTTTATTAGAAGTTAGGGAACTTTCCAGAAGACTTTACTCTCTGACCAACAAATAAAATGGCCCGTTTGGGGCTTTTATTTCAACTGCCTACTTCTTTTTTTCGCTCCGTTTTTTCAAGACGCAAAGAGGAATAAATGTCCCCAAAGACTACAAATCGAGACACTTGGATTCTGGTCTCAGTTCAGTTTGACTTTTGTCACCCTCCTCAACCTCCCTGGCCTCTTTCCTTATCTCCAAACATACGTGGTGAACTGGACAGTATACAAGGTCCCTTCAGCCTTGAAAGGTCCTTCAAGGTCCCTCTAGCCTTGAAATTATGAAATAATCCTTCTTTCTCCACAGATTCTTTTCAGCCTCAAGCCCTTCACAAAAATCCGAACAACAAAACTTTTTCCAGGAGTTATATATAAGACAACAATATGCTAAGAAAAGCATTACCTTATTCCCTCAGAATGCTTATAAGCCAGGCAGCAGCTATCTAGAGCTTTTGGTCTCATGGTGAAAGCCTCAGGTCTCTAATGAACAGAAAACAAGAATTTATTGTTGTTCTCTAATCAACAAGAATTTACTGTGTCCAATGTCTTCTACAAAGGACTTTCTTTTTTGATTCTAGAAAAAGTTGTATCATCTGAGAACTGATAGAAGTTTTGGTACCTCAGGTATTCATTACCTCAGAACACAAACTTTTAAGTTTGCCTTTCCTCAGTAGTTAGCAAAAACATCCAAGTTCCACGGCATAATATTTTGCTCGAGTGACTCACACTTTAACAATAGACACACCAGTAACTAGGGTCGCATGATGCAAGCAGCATTCTGGTCTTAAATATCAACTCTCTATTTTGTTCTTATCTGGACTTTTTTTTTTTTTTTATTGCTTGGAGCTTTTTTTATGAGCATGCACCAGTTTTATAAAAAGACTAAAGTTATTTTAAAACACAGGTCGGTGGGGCAGCACCTGGCTGGCTCAGCCGGGAGAGCATGTGACTCGATCTCGGGGTCATGGGTTCCCACGTTAAGTGTAGAGCTTATTAAAAAAATAATAGTAATAAAATAAACAAAAAGCAAGCTGACTGTGAACAAAAAGTGATCTCGGAAAATGATAATGTTCGGTGAGAGGGATAGAAGTCGGGGTAATCATGTTTTCTTTTATTTTCCCCAAAGTTTCTTTCATGTGGTTATTTTTCCAAACAAAGTGAAAAGCTATAGCTCTCTATGCCTTTGTTTCCTCCCTGTGAAATCGACTTGTAAAGATTAAGTGACTTAATATATGCAAAATGATTCAAAGCTCCCCTGGCACGGCGTAAGCATCCAATAAATGTTAGCAACGATGATTATGATCATGGTAATTATTATTAATTGCGTGTTGCTGGTTTTCCTCATATGTCTGGTTTTCCTTGACTGTCCATTCCCCAATTATGATTCAGGCCTCAGCATCCTCGAATTTCTGCAGTGTCCAGGCCGGGTGTCTTCGGCAGGTCCGACGGTCTCAGCCCAAGGTGGGGCGGGCAGGGCATGGCCTGTTGTACCATCACCTATGGCTGGTCACTCCCTTCCCAGTCCAGGCCACGGATGATGAAACAGCCGCAGCCTGCACCCCATGCCTCCACTCCCTGCCTCACCTTCTAGAAGATGATGTTCTTAACAGCGGTTTAATGATACCCAAGCGGGGCCTCTGTGGATGGTGGGAAGCTGTGGGTAGCGCGAGATGTCACATCCAAGGAAGCGCTGTGCCCAGCGTAGACGCTGCAGGTGTGCAAACCCCTACAACTGCCTGGAAGAGGGGGGCTGTTGAGGAAAAGGGGCTTTGAAAATTCTCACCAAGTTGCCACGGGGGCTAGTGGCGGTTTGCTCACCAAGAGACACTTCAAACTATTTCCAAGGGCGAAGGGAAAATCGTTTATAAGCACATTCTTTTTTTCAACCTTTTTAATTACAGAAAGTTTTGAGCGTATACAAGAGGAGACGATGGGATAATGAGCCTCTATGTACCCGTCACATGCGACTTCTTTTTAATTCTCTTAAATGTAAAAATAGATCTGTTAAAGAAAACATTTGGGGCAGAAGTCTTTTGCAAAATCAAATTATAGGATTTCACAGCTCTTAGGCAATCAAATACTCGTCCCCTCCTCTTCCCTCCTGCCATAACGAGATTTAAGTCTTGATTGCCTTTTCTTTTATCATTTCTTTACTATCACTCACATGTGGGGTTCTCCGACAGCATGTAACACGTGGGCATTTTGATTTTCAAAAACGGAATAATTATGGCCTCTCGACTGTGCAGCCGTCGATAATAATAATTATAAGGTCAGGGGAAAAGGTTATTGATCCCAATAAACAGAGTATAAAATTGTATGTATACAATGGCCACTGGGTAAACACACACCGAAACAAACAGAGTATAAAATTGTATGTATACAATGGCCACTGGGTAAACACACACCGAAACAAACATTAGAGGAAAATGGAAGCGATGAAATAAATCAGTTTTTGTGTCTGTAGCATGATTCATTTTTCATTAAAAAAAAAAAAACCTTTAATGTCGTTAAAATATGGTTTTCACTATAAACAGCATTTACAGTGGAACTGAAAAATACCGGTGTTCATTAAAGCAATGGCTGAGTGGGGGCGCGTGGCCCCCATGGGGGATGTAATGTTCCTTTCTCCCTTCGCCCAGAGCAAGAAACTGCAAAGCTGGCTTCTTTCGGCGCGCTCACAGAAGAGGGCCACGAGGGAATGCGTGCCCTCTTCGCTACAGTCCTGGCATTCGATTCAGAAAGTGACACCCATCCGCCTATTATCGATCACAGCTGTCATTAGGATGTAAGCAACTCTGAGATGTGCCAATGCAATCGACGATGAGTGTCTTATTATAATCCCAGCGGACGCTTCTATAGTATTTCTGTGCGCCGGGCACCGCTCTGAGCATTTTACCTCAACAAACTCATTTCAGTCTCAATACCACCCTGTGAAGGTGTTTTCGTTATGCCCATTTCGCAGGTGACAAAACCGAGGCGTGGAGGGTTTAAATCCTCGGTCACACAGCTGGGGAGTCAACCCAGGTAAGTGTAGCCTCAGAGTCCCTGCTCAGAATCACCCTGCTGTCCTCCAGAGTGGTAGATAATGCTGTTTTACTAGAAAAGAATCAGAAATACCGTGTTCTGCTCGTCTGTTATCTTGGCCATTCGACATGCCCCAGTCCATGGAATCTTCCTAACAACTCTGTAGTGACCATTTTACAGATGAGAACACGGGTTTATGGAGCGAAATTATTTGCCCAGGTTACACAATTAGTGAAAGGCACAACTATACTTAAACCCAGATAGTCTGGCTCTGATGCCCTGTGTTTTGGTTTTGTCATATTTCTATTGGGGAAACTCATCCTTTAAAATAGAGCAAAAACATATGTCTAAAATGAGGTTTTCGTTAATTAATAAGTGATCAAATCATTCATTAATTTCCCATGGAAGTAACACTTGTAGCCATCTGATCGCTTCTTAAATATTGTAGATAAATTGGTTTTTTAGCAAGATTTTTCTTGGTAGGCTAATTTTGTGCTCATTCTGGCCTACTTATTACATCCATTGAATCTGCAAGCGGATTGTGAATGAGATATTATGTCATACTGTATTATAGCGACTACAAAACGCGGGGCTAATATCCAGAACCGGAAGAACAATGATCAACAATCTCTTTAAGTCATTACTCATCACAACATGTATTTGGTTTTTGAAAAATGATCTACCTTGACGGAAGCCATTCATTTTTGTGCATAAGGAAACGCAAGCTTGTTTGCATTTCCGCGAGATGTATATTTTCCAGGGTAGACCCGAACCTGGCCAGAAATGTGCTAGCCTGACACCTACAGTGACAGGCAGGCAGAGGAGGGCGCCGGGCTGAGTGCTGGGTGCCTTTCCACTCCTTTCTCTTACTGTTCCAGGACTTCTTCCTGCCGGCCTCGGGGGAGTCAGGAGGCAGTGCCGCTCCTGGAGGTGGGGAGGTGACATCTTCTCCTAACTGCGATGTATTACACTTTCCAACGGCTCTCTTTCATGGATGCGGTTTTTCTAAAATGGCCTATCTGTAGAACCAGACATTTGTATCAACAACTTGGCAAACTGTCAGTTGTGACCCTACTCACGGGCAGAAAAAATCCTTTTGATTTAGAGCTCTTGAAAATTGAGTTAACCTCAAATCCCTTTGTTGACTAAACATGATTCCGTTCATAAAAGATCCTACAATAATTTTAGACTCTTACTTCATTGTCTATACGTCAACCTTGATTTAATAGAGCTCTCATTTTCAACATTGTGTTCCTTTAACCTAAGTCGCGATTTTGAGTTAATTAAAAGCCTTCTAAAATAATCTGTAGCACGTTAACGAAAGAAGGGTTAAAAACCTTATGATCATCTCCATTCCTGATTTTTTTTTAAAAAAGGCATCTTCTAGCAAATCAGAAATAGAACGGGAACTTCTTTAACTTGATAAAAAGTGTCTTCCACCCTACGACCCAGCAAGTGCACTACTAGGTATTTATCCACGGGATACAGGTGTGCTGTTTTGAAGGGACACATGCACCACCATGTTTATAGCAGCACTATCGACAATAGCCAAAGTATGGAAAGAGCCCAAATGTCCATCAGCAGATGAATGGATAAAGAAGATGTGGTATATATATACACACACACACACACACACACACACACACAATGGAGTATTACTCAGCAATCAAAAAGAATGAAATCTTGCCATTTGCAACAATGTGGAATGGAACTAGAGGGTATTATGCTAAGCGAAATTAGTCAGTCAAAGACAAATATCATATGACTTCACTCATATGAGGAACTTAAGATACAAAACAGATGACCATAAGGGAAGGGAAGGAAAAATAATATAAGAACAGGGAGGGGGCAAAACATAAGAGATTCTTAAATATAGAGAACAAACTGAGGGTCGCTGGAGGTGTTGTGTGTGTGGGGGGATGGGCTAAATAGGGAAGGGTCATTAAGGAGGATACTTGTTGGGATGAGCACTGGTATTAAATGTAGGGGACGAATCACCGTATTCTACTGAAATCATTATTGCACTATATGCTAACTAACTTGGATGCAAATTAAAAAATAAATAAATAAGTTATTTTTAAAAAATGACTTCCAACACCTACACTCAAAGGTAAAATACTAAAAACATTTCCTTTAAAATCAGAACCAAAGAAAGAATTCTTATTATCACTCTTACTTAACACTGTAATAAAGGGGTCTTAGGCGGCGTAGTAAAACAAACACAAAAATTAAAAGTCTACAAACTGGGCTAAAAAAAAAATCTACAGAAAAATTATAATTGCAATGAGTCATTATTAAAAGATCAATATGCAAAAGTCAATTATATTTCTATATGCTAGCAACAGGCCATTTAAAACATAATTTTTACAAAGATACTATTCCCAATAGCAACAAAAATTAAAAGTTTAGGCAATATAGCTACCTACGAAAGCTAACAAAAGATAAGCATGACCTACAGTGAGAAAATTATAAAATCTTACCAAAGAACATTAAAGAAAGTTTGCATAATGTAAAGAATGTGAACAGGAAGACTCAACAGAGTAAAGTGTAGTTCTTTCCAAATTAATGTATAAAGCCAGTAAAAATTTCAGTCAAAATTCCAATCTGAATTTTTCATGGAACTTGGTAAGCTTATTCTGAAATTTACATGGAAGGGCAAAAGGACAAGGAAAATAAAGGCACTGTTTCAAAACAACAAGAAGAGGGACGCCTGGCTGGCTCAGTTGGTTGCGTCTGATTCTTGATTTCAGCTCATGTCATGGTCTCATGGTTTGTGAGTTCGAGCCCCACGTCGGGCTCTGTGCTGACAGTGCGGAGCCTGCTTGGGATTCTCTGTCTCCCTCTCTTTCTGCCCCTCCCCCATCCTCTCTGTCAGAAGCTCTCTCTGTCTCTCAAAAAGTAAACTTAAAGAAAAGAAATAAAAGAAATAAAACAACAAGGAGGTTGGGGGCTTGCGAAGGTAATTGAAACATTCTGCTATCAGCACAGGCTAGACAAATTGATCAGAATAGAGACCGTGTTGTTCTCATGGCTTTTGTTTTCTGGGGTTTATGATGCTTTAACGTCGTCAGGTGATCAGAGCCTTGCTAATGCATGTGAGCAAGCCTTTCCTGGGCAAGCCAACCAACCCAAAACCCATAATCCCAACCACTTCCTTTTTCCTCCACATACTAAGCCAATACTTCCTTTGCTCTGGTTCAGTCCAGGGCCAGATACTGGCCAACTAGGAACCACCTTTGTAGCCTGGAGCCCACCGAAATCATTCAAATTAGCCAGTCCTAAAATGCTTACCTTGCCTGATCGATTTCTTCCTGCAAAACCCACAATAAAGTTGGGTGCCCATACTTTCCCCTCACTCTCATTCCCTGCTTGACCTTCATAATTCCCCATGCGACTCTGCATGGCATGAATTGGGAATAATAGGTAATAAACTCCCCTTTCAGGGTGCCTGGGTGGCTCAGTCAGTTAAGCACCCGACTCAATGACAGCTCAGGTCATGACCCCAGGGTCATGGGATCTATCCCCACATTGGGCTCTGCACTGACAGTGTGGGGCCTGCTTGAGATTCTCTCTTTGCCTCTCTCTCTTTCTCTCTCCTTCTCTCAAAATAAATAAATAAACATTAAAAAAAAAACCCTGAGATGACACAAATATTGGAATTATCTGACCAGGATTTTAAAGCAGCCTTCATAAAATGCTTCAAGGAACAATATGAAAAGGTTTGTAGCAAACAACAACAACAAAAAATTAACGACTTACAAAGAAGTAGAATATGTAGAGAAGAACCAACATATAGAATAGAATATAAGAGTAGAATATATAGAGAAGAGTAAATTTAGAAGTGAAAAAAATGCAACAGCTAAAATTAAAAAAAAAAACTCACTAGATAGGCTTGGCTTGACAGAAAAATTGAGAAGACAGAGGAAAGAATCAATCTACTTGAAGAAAAAACTGCATAAATCGCCCAAAACAAAACACAGAGAGAAAACAGAGCAAGCAAACAAACCAAACCAAAACAAAACAAATGAGGTCAGGCTGAAAAAGGCATTTGAAGAAATAATGGCTGAAAATATCCCAAATTTGGCAACAGCCACAAATGTACAGATTCAAGAAGCTGAGTGAATTCCACACAGGACAAACGCAAAAAAAATCCATGCCAAATACACGTCATAGTCAAACTTCTGAAGATCTTTGTGCACCAAGAGATATCATCAAGAAAGTGAAAAGGCAACCCACAGAATGAGAAAAAATATTTGCAAATCTCATATCTGATAAAAGCTTGGCATTCAGAACATACAAGAACGCTTACAACTCAACAATAAAAAGGCAAGCAACCCGGTCAAAAAATGGACAACGGGCCGGACTAGACATTTCTCCAAAGAAGATATAAAAATGGCCAATAAGCACATGAAAAGATGCTCCACATCGTTAGCCGTTAGGAAAATGCAAATCAAAACCACACTGAGGTACCAGTTCACGTCCTCCAGGATGGCTTCTAAAAACAACGTGGCGTAGAACGACAAGTGTTGGCAAGGATACGGTGCTACTGAAACCCTCAGACATTAGCGGGAATGCAACGTGCCCCAGCTATTGCGGAAAATGGTTTAGCCATTCCTCAAAATGTTAAACACAGAGCTACCTGATGACCCGGCAATTCCACTCCTAGGTGTATATCTAAAGGAATCGAAAACAAGTATTCAAAGACTTGTCCTTGAATTTTTATAGTATCACTTCTCCCAATATGCACGGGGTGGAAACAATCCAAATGTCCATCAACAGGAGAATGAATAAATAAGCAGCGGTGTATTCATATAATGGAACATTAGTCACTTGAGTGTCAATACAGATACAGGCTGTAATGTGGATGCACCTTGAAAACCTTAAGCTAAATGAAAGAGGCCAGCCACAAAATATCACATCCTGAGTGTGCCATTTATAGGAAATATCTAGCAGAAGTAAATCCATTGAAACAGAAAGCAGATTAGTAGTTGCCAGGAAGGAGTTGGGGAGTTACTGCTTAATGAGGACTGAGTGTTATTTTGAGGTGATGAAATGTTTTGAAACTAGATAGTGGTGGTTTCATAGCATTATGAATGCTCTAAAGGCCAGTGGATTGTGCACTTTAAAATAGTAAATTTTATGTGAATTTAATCCTAATAGAAAAATGTATGATTCTTGTCACTGTAGTATGAATATCCTTATCCTTTAGTCTAAGGACATACATAATGAGGTTTTGGGGAGGGAGTAAAAGATCATGATGTGTACAATTTAGTCCAAGAAAAAGATAGATAAAATTATAAAAAAAAAATGGTAAAATGTTAAAAATTGGTAAATCTGGGTGAAGGCCATATAAAACTCTTTGTTAGGAAGAGACACCTGAGTGGCTTAGTGGGTTGAGTGTCTGACTCAGGTCATGATCTCAGGGTTGTGAAATCGAGCCCCGAGTTGGGCTCTGTGCTGAGCATGGACCCTGCTTGGGATTCTCTCTCTCTCTCTCTCTCTCTCTCTCTCTCTCTCTTTGCCCCTCTCCCCTGTGAGCGTGCTCTCTCTGTAAAATAAAAATAAATTAATCCATTTTAAAAAAGAATTATTTGTTAAAACTTTCTTGGGATCCTTGGGTGGCTCAGTCAGTTGAGCATCCAACTGTTGATCTTAGCTCAAGTCATGATCTCACAGTTTGTGGGATCAAGCCCCCATTGGGCTCTGCGTTGACAGCATGGAACCTGCTTGGGATTCTCTCTGCTTCTCTCTCTGCCCCTCCCCTGCTTAAGTGTGCATGTGTGCTCTCTCTCTCAAAATAAATAAATAAACCTTAAAAAAAAAAAAAGAAAGAAACTTTCTGTACTTCCTGTAAGTTTGAAACTATCTTTTTTGTTACTTTTTTTAAAAGACACCAAGGAGAGAGTGAAAAGATAAGCCCACTGGTGGAGGATGTTTATAATGGGGGAAGCTATGCATGTGTGGGGTCAGGGAGTAGATGAGAAATCTCTGCACTTTCCTCTCAATTTTGCTGTGAACTCCAAACTGCTGTAAAAACAAAAGATAAGCCCAGATTACTAGAAGATGTGTGCTATAATTATGACTGACAAAGGATTAGTATCCAAAATATATAAAGAGATCCTGTAAATTAACAAGAAAAAGATAACCTAATAGAAAAATGGGCAAAAGACACGAACAGGCATTTCACAGATCAGAAAACACAAATGAGCAACAAACGTGTGGGAAGATGGTCAACCTTATTAACAACAATAAGCAAATTGTAGTTTTAGTGAAATACAATCTTACACCCACCACTTTGACAAACATTACATCCGGCAGTACTAAATTTTAAAGAAGACTGAAAACGACGGATCTCTTAATATGTTGTTGGTAGGAATGTAAGCTGGTGCAGTCCCTTTGTAGAGTGATTTCACATGATCTCTAAAGTTAAAGAGGTCTGTGTGCTGGACTATTGTAGCAATTCCATTCCTAGGTGTATTCATGCAATTAGAAAAAAATTCTTGCACGTGTACACAATGGATCCTGTATCACAATGTTTGCAGCAGCTCGTATCAGAAAAGCTTGGAAACAATCCAAATGTCCAATAAATAAGGAGTGGATCGATATATATTTATAATAACTACACAACAGTGAAAATGAATGAACTAGGGCTACAAATATTGCAAGAAGCCCAGGACATAATGCTGAATGACAAAGGGAAGTTATTCAGAAATACTTACGTGATGATATCATTTAAATAAAATGTAAAATCAGGAGACACTAAAGTTTGTGGATACTATAAAGAAAAGGAAAAGAAAGAAAAGTAGAGAATTCAGGGTAGTGGTTACCTTGGGGGCAAGGGAGGAAGGAGGGCTATATTGGAGTCTTGGAGTCTTCAACAGAATTGACTTATTTTTTCGATCTCTGGAGTGGGAATCTAACTGCTCATTATGTAATTCTTTTTTACCCTTTTAGATGCATAAGACATATTAGGATAAAATGTCAAAAATATTTTCAGGTTTGAGGGTTTTTTTCTGTCCACTTGGGCAAATCCGTCTGCATATGTGTCAACCCATTTGAACTGTGCTGATTTCTGCACCACAGCTTTTACGTGTGAATGAAAGTGTCACCAAAAAATGCCTCATAGGGACTCTCATTACAAAGCAATCATCGGAAAGTAAGCCTCTGTTTCCACGGGTGAACAGATGTCCAGGAGTCCTTCTGCGACACTGCGAGAAGAGACACTGGGGGGAGCTGTTTCACTACTCAGGTGCCTGGTTGGTTTTCCTCCCCTTTGGCAGCCTGATACAACAGAAAGGGCAACAGAATAGAAATTAGGAGGCTGGAATTCTTTTCCAGTTTTTCTGCTACCTCTCCGTGTGGTCTCTGTGGTCTTGGGCAAGTCATATCCACTCTCTGCCTTGTTTCCTCATCTGTAAGATGAGCCATGTAGCCTCCTTCAAGAAGCCTTTCAAGATAGGAAATCCCATGATCAATAATTATAATAAATCATGCCTGGGCTCATGAACAGTGATAAATAGTGCCTGGTGCTTACAAAACCTTAACAAGTTCCAGGGGATTAAAATAATCTGGGGTTCTCGTACGGGAGGTACAACAGGAAACCCCTCTCCCTAAAATAGCTATACCCCAAAAGCAAATTATAAATTAGCTCAAGTCAGTAAGGCTATATTCTGACCATCTTTTTTTTTTTTTTTTTTTTTTTTTAAATTTTATTTTTGGGACAGAGAGAGACAGAGCATGAACGGGGGAGGGTCAGAGAGAGAGGGAGACACAGAATCGGAAACAGGCTCCAGGCTCTGAGCCATCAGCCCAGAGCCTGACGTGGGGCTCGAACTCACGGACCGCGAGATCGTGACCTGGCTGAAGTCGGACGCTTAACCGACTGCGCCACCCAGGCGCCCCAGTAAGGCTATATTCTGAAATGAAAAAGAAAAGCTGAACTTTCTAAGTAAATTCATATTTTCTTTAGAAAGGGAACACTACTGCTCATAATTCAGTTTTATGAAAATAAATTACCTTTGTTATCACACTAGAAGCACTGTAACTAGAGTTTGGTTTCACTATCTCTTCCTGGGGCTCTTATGCCTCAAAAACTGGGTTCCGGTACACAGAAAGAATCAGCATATAATCAATAAGATAAAGACACATTGATCATTAAGCATAGTTAAGCATATCTACTAGGAGGTCAGCATTTTTATAGGGAGAATGTTAAATTACATTCCTTGTAAAGACAGCATTTATTCCCATTAGCACATGTTACAGGTAAGAACAAAGGGCTTATTAAGTAGTTATAGAATGTGTAATTTACTCTTCACTTTGACCCAACTAGAATATACAACTACTAGTGGGAATAGGGATGTTTTTCAATTAACTAAGAAATTATTATAGCGATGTTTAATGTCAGCTCTCCTAAAAACTTTACCTGCAACTCAACTGCACGCTTAATATATATTCCCTTTAATACATATTCCCTTGGCACACTGGGCCTTCTGATTGCAGCATTTGGGGTAGGCGATACACAGGCTAATTATAGGCTTACAAAGTATCTTATCAGCAATAATAGCAATGGAGACACAGAGAGTAAAAATCCTATTGAAGTCTTGGCACAAAGATATGGAAACAGACCTCAGAACAGGAAGCAAAAGGAGACCTGAAGCTTTCCTTACCTCTCTTCCCCTCTGCACTGTGTTCTGCACTGGTGGTAAGGCAAAGGGGACATAGACACAGACTGTCAGCATGTCCAGAGGCCAAAGAAATGGAGGTCAGGGGGCTGTGCATGTAGAGGGGAGGTACTGAGGTGCTCGGTGGTTGAAGAATGGGAGGGGCAGGAGAGGGGACAGCATGGAGGCATTAGTGTGACCTGTGCCTTGTGACCAGGGAAGAGAGACATGGCTGGCATGTCTAGTGGGCAAGGAAGTGGTGATGGGGGTTATGCAGAACTGGTGGCGGCTGTTATGACGGGAGATTTGGTCACACTGAGAAAAATTTTAAAAATTGAGCAAAAATGTAGATATAGGGGCGCCTGGGAGGCACAGTCAGTTAAGTGCCCGACTCTTGATCTCAGCTCAGGTCATGATCTCGGGGTCATGAGTTCAAGCTCCACATGGGGCTCTGTGCTGGGCAGGAAGCCTACTTAAAAAAAATTTAGGGGCGCCTGGATGGCTCAGTTGGTTGAGCATCCAACTCTTGATTTCAGCTCAGGTCACTATCCCAGGGTCATGGGATCAAGTCGTGAGTTGAGCTCCATGCTGAGCATGGAGCCTGCTTGAGATTCTCTCTCTCTCTCTCTCTCTCTCTCTCTCTCTGCCCCTCTCCTGCACTGGTGTGTTCTCCCTCTCTCTCTCTAAAATACATTTTTTTAATGTAGATATATTGAGGATAATGAAAGCCAGGTGTCTCACTGTCATAGGAAGGGGAAAGGTTATAAGGAACACTAAAATGTTGGATTGGAACTGGAGATCAACATGAACTCATGGCTTTTTAATTTTATATATATATATATATATATATATATATATATATATATACGCACACACATATACACGTATATGTGTATACATATATACATATATATATGTGTATATATACGTATATACATATATGTGTATATGTGTGTATATATATGCATATATATACATATATATATATACATACAGAGAGAGAGAGAGATGAAAATAGTTTTAGATGTGTATGTGTATGTGTACATATATATACATTTATTTTTTAGCTCTATTCACTGAGAGGGCCTGGAAGCAATGACTCCCCAGTAGCAATGAGCTCCCTAAAGTCCTAGATTTTGGTTTCCAAATACCATCCTGCAGTAAAAGGAACCAAGGCTCCTTGGGCAGAAAAAGCGCAAGAAGGGTCTGAAACATCTTGTGCCAGAGATTAAGAAAACCCTCAAGGAATAATGAGGACATGTTAAAAGGGCACAGTATCCATTTTGAAGGGGCTCCCACTAGCCAAATCTGGAACAACTTGAGCATTAAAATGATATCAATGAATACAACCTACTGAATCAAAAGGAATCAATGAGTCCATACTAATATATATGAATGAATGGATAAATGAGAAGGGGAGATCTTCCTTACAGTAGAATGTCAACTAATAAGTATAGAAGGAAGGATAGAAATAGAAAATCTTTGGGGCACCTGGGGGGCTCAGTCAGTTAAGCATCCGACTCGACTCTTGATTTCGGCTCAGTCATGATGTCACGGTTCATGAGATCGTGCCCCACGTTGAGCTCTGGGCTGACAGTGGGGAACCTGCTTGGGATTTCTTTCTCTTCTCTCTCTCTCTGCCTCTCCCCCTGGTCATTCTCTCTCTCTCTCTCTCTCTGTGTGTCTCTCTTTCTCTTCCAGAATAAATATACATTAAAACAAAGGAATAGAAAATCTTTTTCTTTTTCTTTTTAATTTTTTAAAGTAATTTCTCTGCCCAATATGGGGCTTGAACTCATGACCCCGAGATCAAGAGTCCCATGACCTACCAAGTGAGCCAGCCAGGCACCCCTAGAAATAAAAAATTTTAATGGGCCATCGTCGTAATGGAAGTTGAATCAGGCAGTCATCATGGGTGCTAGGGCTACGGATGAGATTTGATGAGGAACGTTATGTTGGCGTCATTTCAGAATATTTCCCCACAAAATACGGTTCCATTACAAAGGGAAAATGATGGTCTTTTGGAGAAACCTGACAAACACCAACTTTTCCAGGTGATTAAGGTTACCCTCATCACTGGGGAACAGGGTGACATGTTCCCCGGAGTGATGCTCCGAGAACAGCACAGCATCATGTCTGAGGAATTTCTGCCCAGAAAGCGAGGCCTCTATGAATAGTCAAAAGGAAAAATCAGGCAGAAAAATCACCCTACAGAATGAAAGGCCTGTACTTTTTAAAAATAGTCAAGGGCATGAGTGACAGGGAAAGACTGAGGCACGGCTCATCCAGACGGAAGGAGGCTGCAGAGAAGCCATGTGCATTTTTGGATTGCTCATGGATCGGAAAGCAAACGGGCGGTTTCGGGACAATTGGTGAAATTTGAATGGGGTCTGAAGATTAGACAGTAGCATGGAATCAATGTGAACGTCCTTATATGGAGCATCACGTGGTGGTTACGTAGGCATGCGTCCTTTGGGGGTGGGCGGAGACATGGCGGGGAGCTAGGGGAGGGACTTCCTGTCTCCAGTTTGCTCTCAACCGGTTCAAGGACGCGATGGCAGGGCGCGCGCGTGCGCACACAGAGAGCAAGTGTGGTAAAGCTAACACCCTGGACAATCTGGGTGAAGGCAATATGGGAGTTCTTTATACCTTGTATTAATCTCGCCACTGTCCCTACGTTTGAAGTTATTTCAAAATAAATTATTTTTCAATGTTTCAAAAGGCAGGGGAAGGATTATCATAAGGTGAAGAAGCGGCCTAGGAGGGCACATATGACGTTTTTTGTTTTTTTTTTTAAGGTTGGTCTGAGAGCAGTCTTTAATTCTATCTGTATATTTAATTATGTGAACATATCCGCAGGCACTCCGATATATCATTCTGCAGCACTTAGGAGTTCAATACTGAGGACTCGCTTGCCATTATATTATTTCTCATTAGGTATTTTGCTTTGTTTTGTGGATAATTAAATATCATGCTTTGTACATAGTATTGATAAGAGAGCCTGCATGGCTCAGTCGGTTGAGTGTCCGACTTCGGCTCAGGTCATGATCTCGCAGTTTGTGAGTTCGAGCCCCGCGGCGGCTCTGTGCTGACAGCCCGGAGCCTGGAGCCTGCTTGGGAGTCTCTGTCTCCCTCTCTCTCTGCTCCTCCCCTCCTTGCACCCTCTCTCTCAAAATAAATAAATAAACATTCAAAAATAGTATTGATGAGAGTAGTTCTTATTGTACTTACATAGCTCCTCTCGCATGCCGTCAGTACTCTGTTTTATATTTTGTAACTTAATCCTCGCCACGCCCTGCGAAGTTGAGTCCGTTATTAATTATCCTGATGTGTAGGTGAGGAAACTGACAGGTCAAGTGTCTTGTCCAACTGGGTGGCAGAGCTGGGATTTGAACCCAGGCCGTCTGGCTCTGGCGTCCGTATTTTGGATACACATACTTTTTGTCTCCCGAGCTCATTTTTAAGTTTCTTGGGGACGGGGACTGTGGCTCCTGTTACACCTCTTCTCTTCCTCAGAAAGGTCTAGCACAACGCCCAGTATAGATAAATAGTTGTTAACTCACAGGCTGAGACTCAGGGGTGGAAGTTCTCTTGCGACCATTCCCTGGGTGGTCATCAATTCACTGTGAGCTAAGCGTTGTCTCTCAGGAGAATACATTAAGGTATGTCTAAGATACAAAGGAGGTGGTACAGAATAGGAGGTCAGAGAGAGGGAGATCACCAACATCGGTGCACAACAAAGGCTCCCTTCGCCTCAGCCAACAAAGACTGGGTAACTCCCTCTCCCTCCCCCCGTATGCCTGCCATTGAATGCAATGCAGAGGATTCAAAGACATACGTTTTCACCCTCAGCGTTTTACACGCGAAGCAAAAGCTCTTAGGAGGAGGGTGGGAGTTGGGGCTGACTGAAAAGGCCGCCTGCGAGGTGCAGACCGAGGGAACACATTTTTAGAAGCTCCTAGTGGAATGTGTAGGCTAGGTGACAAGAGAGAAGAGAATCTTCCAGGCTGGGAGGACTGAGTGAACTGGGGTTCCGGCAGGAAAGAGCATGTTGTGTCTGGGAGGGAACAAGGAGATGCCCAAAGGGGCCAGGAGCTCTGGAAGCCTACCTCCCGGGGTCAGCTGCCCTCTGGGTATCCAGTCCTCGAGTTAGTCTGCGCATGCCAACACCTTCACCCAAGGAAACGTGCCTGAGCCAGGGCGTCCATATGCCCTGGTTCGCCAGGACAGTCCTGCTTGACTCCTGGTATTCCCAAGTCCCTTCTGGAAGCGTCCCCTTTCATTCTCAAGAGCATCTTGTTGGGGATGTAAATGACATGGTCACCTTACTCAAAGGCCACTTCATGCAACGTGACATTGTAGATTATTCTGCCTCCCTAACACCGCAAATCCCATTTTCCCCTCTTTAGTAGAAGGGACTTAGAGCCTGTGTTACACACACGGGCTCTATTGACTACTCTACCACGGGAAGCACTGGAAGGTGTGCCTGGAGTCCATGGGACAAAAAAAGTCCCCAGTTAAAAAAACATATATTGCCCTGGGGCGCCTGGGTGGCTCAGTCAGGTGAGTGTCCCACTTGGGCTCAGGTCATGATCTCACAGTCCCTGAGTTTGAGCCCTGTGTAGGACTCTGTGCTGACAGCTTGGAGCCTGGAGCCTGCTTCAGATTCTGTGTCTCTCCCTCTCTCTCTCTGCCCCTCCCCCACTAATGCACGCTCTCTCTCTCTCTCTCTCTCTCTCTCAAAAACAAACATTAAAAAATTTTTTTTAATTAGGAAAAATTATTGGCCTGGGGTGCCTGGGTGGCTCAGTAGGTTGAGCGTCCGACTTGGGCTCAGGTCATGACCTCACAGTCCGTGAGTTCGAGCCCCCCATCGGGCTCTGTGCTGACAGCTCGGAGCCTGGAGCCTGCTTCGGATTCTGTGTCTCCCTCTCTCTCTGCTCCTCCCCGGCTTGCACGCTCTGTCTCAGAACTATTTATTAAAAAATTTTTTTTGAAATATTGGCCTGACTTTCTGAGTGGTCTTAACCACCAGAGCAGTGGGGCTGCATACATGATTTGATACAAGACACACATACAGTATCACAAAGCTTCCAGAAGTTGACATAATCCAAATCTCAAAGTGGTTTGTATGCCACTGGAAGCCTAGGATGGGAGAGGAAAATAGGTGTTCATTTGTGTTTCAAAGAAATGCGGAAATACTACCTTTCCAGGTACTTAGAAGACTGTTAGGCACAGACCACTGCTCTTAAGTAGTTAAAGCCTATGGTGTTAGACAAGTATCTCAATAAACACACTTTTACCACCTTTTATGTGGAAATTTAAATGCTTATTTACATTTACTTTAGAATTTAAAGTTGAACAGATGTCTTGAGGCCCTTCTGAGAATCCAAGTGGCTAATATAAATCCTCCAGGGTCAAAACGTTTCATGCCATCACAGACTTTCTGCTTAATTCTATTGCCAATTCAAAATATTGATGTGGTTTTATTTCAGGTTTATGTAAAGCAAGGACTGAAGGGCATTGGTCCCATCCGATGCATTTTAAATACTCTGGTTGTTTTTCCCCCCTCCATGTCTTTGCCGGAACTATTACAAAGGGTGTGTGTGTGTGTGTGTGTGTGTGTGTGTGTGTGTGGAAATGAGGTTTTCTGAATGGAAAAGATTCCTTTGATGAACCATTTGGAAGATCTTAAAAATTCTTTTAGAAAACCTGATAAGATATCAGAATTACTTCATCAAATTTGAGTTATGTTCAAATGGGAAGCTAAAGCTTATGGCATACTACCAGAATATTTACTTGGGGGCTTCCTTTTCATTTGTTGAAATGCAGCAAGTAGTTTAAATATGAGACCAGGGGCGCCTGGGTAGCTCAGTCAGGTGAGTGTCTGACTTCGGCTCAGGTCATGATCTCGCGGTGGTCCCTGAGTTCGAGCCCCGCGTCGGGCTCTGTGCTGACAGCTCAGAGCGTGGAGTCTGCTGCGGATTCTGTCTGTCTCTCTCTCTCTCTCTCTCTCTGCCCCTCCCACGCTCATGCTCTTCCCCCCTCTCAAAAATTAAAATACTAAAAACATTAAAAAATTTTTTTAGAAGAATTACTAGACCATATTTGCAAACTAACCTATTTGTCACTAGAGCTGCCATGGCAGACTTGATGAGGTGAGCTTCGGGCTCCTAGTTTGTGCAAGAGCCTGTGACAGCTATTGAAGGGGATAAATGGCAATTTTAAGGGGAGGCCCAGGCATGGCCTTTGAGATCGTCCTTAAACCATCACAGGATTTTAACCAGAACAAAAATGGCGGGGGTGGCGGGAGGGGGGGGGTGGGGGTGGTGGTAATAAGGCATCAGATGAAGTTATGGGACCTTCATCGTGTGTGGGAAGTTTGCGTCTTGTTTCCAGGCATGATTCAGTCTCTGCTTGTAGATCTGAACTAGAGTCAGGAAAGACCAGAGGCCCAGGACACTTAGGAGGATATTACAATTGTTGAAATAAAATTAAAAAAAAAAAAAGTAATACGGTGCAAGTTAGGATGTAGCAGAAAGAAAGGATGGATTTTCTTCCTTTTTTTTTTTTTTTTTCCCCTCCAGTAGGCTCCACACCCAACGTGGGGCTTGAACTCAAGATGCTGAGATCAAGAGTCACGCGCATGCGCTCTACCTACTGAGCCAGCCAGGCACCCCTGGGGGCTGGATCTTTAAAACTCATGACTGAAATCCATAGGATTGGCAAGTGTTTACATGTGAGGGGCCATGGGGAGTGGGGGTTCCAAGATGACTCTTGAGGCTTTGAGCCTGGATGGGAAGGTGGTAAAACCATGAAGGTTTTACACTTATGTAAATACACTTATGTAATCCACGAAATGTTCATGATTATAAAATTTGTTGCGTGAATGCAGGACAGAGGGGAGGGATGAAAGGACAAGGAAGAGGAGGGGGCTTTCCAGGAAGTGGCTGGTTAGGCAGGCCTACGCCTCAGGGGAATGGGAGGCCAAGGGAAATGATGCAGAGCAGGAGGGGAGGGGGGCCTGCAGACCGATCTCCTTTAGAGGCCAAAAGACGAGTCAGAATGGGCACAGAGGTACAGAACCAAGAACTGGGCGAGCATGGTGTTGTTACAATTGAAGGAGGCGGGCGTCTCTAAATACAGAGGGACCATGGTCAGAGGACTGAGAGCTAAGTCCCTGGAGTTGACATCTTGGAGTTCATTATATGAACTAATTATGTGCCTCGTTCTAGCGCTTTCCCTGCACAGCCTTTCACTTGACACCCACCCTGTGAGGTAGGCAGTGCTTTCACGGAGGGGCTGGAGGACCGTGCTACTGGGGGGGTGGGGCGGGGAGAGGGTCTTGAGCCAGAACATGGAAGTCGTTTCACAAAACAGAAACCTGCATTCAAAGGAGCCTCTTTAAGCGAGGATCCTACCCGTCACAGAATGTAGCAACTTGCTATTTCCTTTCTTAATACGTGCGAAGAGTGCTAGTTCCTATATTTAATATATGGGTAAAAGTATTCATGCATTAGAATTGGACATACTTTTTTGGGTCCCTTGTGTTTTTCTGATGAGAGAAGGATATTTCCTTTCAAAATGATAGTGGTCTTAAGCTCTGGATCACGGGAAACAAAAGGAAAACAGGGCCATGAGAACATACGAGCGAGCAAAGGAAATAAACACCAATCGTCGGGGTGAATTCTCTCAAGGGGAAGAAAATTCACTTTGCCCTTCTGAGGGAAAAGAGCGTCTCTGCGGTGGCCTTTGTGCGATGCGCTGAGGCCTTCCCCCGGGCGGGGGGGGGGGGGGGACACCGCGGGGGCTCCTGACAGGAAGGCTGTCATAGGTGTATGTCTCCGAGAAAAACACATTGCTGCGTGCAAGCTGGCTGCTCCTCTGGACGGCTCTTTTCAGTCTAGTCAGTGCCCCTTCAAACTAGCTGCAAGCCTCATACATCCCTGAATATCAAGACAGGGCAGGAGGAGTTTCTCCTTCTGTGTCCAAAGAAGCCCCCCGCCCCCCTCCCCAGGAGGGAAGGCCAAATCTTGGCTAAAAGGCTTCAAAATCAGGGAAACTGCCAGGGGAAGGAAAGGTGGTTGGTTGTTCATCAACCCTTGGCTTCAGCCCGTGGAGAAGCATTTTGATAAACCTGGAGCGATCGTGTGCCACTGCACGTTCAGCAGAACCGTTGGAGGGGATTTTAAATGAGCTCTCCAACTCAAAAATATTTGGGAAGCTTGAAAAGAGGTGCAGTCGTTAAAGCTATGCCCACTGGGGGCCAAAACAATGAGGGGCAACGAGGAAAATCAAACCTAGCCAGGTTGTTTGGATAACCTAATGCCTAGCCTCAGGTCGTCACTGCCCCCTGCCGCACACTCCCCTCAGCAACCCTGCCCCGGGGTTAGGTGTTTCTGTGAAATGCCCAAGACGGAATCTCCCCGGGAACTTAGCAGATCTGCATCACCCCCTTCATTTGAATGGCACCAGGGTCTACGAGGCTCCTCCAGTGAGGGAATTCAAATGTCTGATTCAGACCTGACCCGGAGAAGCAGTCATTTCGTACTTGACCTAATCACCATCCACTGACACAACAGAATTGCATTACAAGGGTAGGAATGAACCAGAGCTCCCACCTCTGACCGGATCGCCTGCAGCCAGCTAACAGCAGGTGGACACAGTCTACGAAGCAATGGCAAAGCTTACAAACCGAAGGGCCCGTTTTCTCCTCGCCTGGGCGTAAATGCCCCTCCACGGAGGGCTGCGTGCCGGGAACCAGGAGAGCTTGGCCTGAGGCCACAACAGCTTGGCCGTGCAGCTTTGACCTGCAGCACTGGGCGGCTGTGAGCTGTGAGTACACAAGCCTTCCTTTCTGGAATCTTGCACGCTGGCACTGCATTTCATCAAAGGGCTGATGGAGTCCCTCCGGCTCCTGTCGAGGGCAGGAAACACAAGCAGTCCCAGGTCCGGGATAGGACTCAGGACACATTGCACATCCAGAAAGGGTCTGGGGTAGCCACTTGCCCTGCGGCACCCTGGTGCTAACTGTCCCACTCTGGGGTCGGTGGGGTCCGTCTCCAAGCCCTGCTGCTCTTTCAGATGAGGCCAGCCATGCCGGACTTAGGGAAAACCTTTAGAACCTGCACCTCTTCCAGTACCAGGCATCACAGGGGATTTTTCAGAAGGCCCAGGCACTTATCTTATTTGTTAAACTATTCCATTTGAACTGTTTGAAATTGCCTTTTTTTTTGTAGATCAAACGTGGTCAAAAACACAATGTGCTCATCCTCACGGTAGAAATTGTGGAGAGAGACGGGGCGCCTGGGTGGCGCAGTCGGTTAAGTGTCCGACTTCAGCCAGGTCACGATCTCGCGGTCCGTGAGTTCGAGCCCCGCGTCAGGCTCTGGGCTGATGGCTCAGAGCCTGGAGCCTGTTTCCGATTCTGTGTCTCCCTCTCTCTCTGCCCCTCCCCCGTTCATGCTCCGTCTCTCTCTGTCCCAAAAATAAAAAAACGTTGAAAAGAAATTGTGGAGAGAGTGTAAGGCACGTGGTAGAAGGAGCCCGACGATGAGAACCAGACCTGGATTCAAACGTCGGTTCTGTCACCCTCTTTCAACAAACATTTCCTGAATTCATGCTATGTGCTTAGTACTAGTAGTACTAAGCACCTAGTACTTCCAGGATCTGGACGTGTAGTGGCGACAGAGACAACGGACCTTGCTCTTCATGGCCCACTCTGGGGCTGCCTCCTAGCTATTTGATGTTGGGCCGGTCACTTGGCCTCTCTGGACTTCAGCTAGAAGCGTGGGGGTTGAATGAGATATTGCGCATTAGAACAGAGATGCATTGGTGGCCTTCAGTACATGGTAGTTCTATTATTTGACTGTGGCTCATAGAGGACTCCTAATAACTCTTTATCGAATGAAACAGCCTTGGAGTTGATCGTAGGAGTCTTCAAGCCCACCCCCTACGATTTCAAGCCAGACGCCCCTACAGAAGAATGCTGCACATGGGGCAGGGGCCACTGGAATGGGAGCCCCGGGATCCCAGAGACCACAGCTCTCCACCTCCCCTGGGGCCCGGAAGAGACCAGCTGTGGTCAGCGCCTACAAAGTCGGGAAGGCAGTAGGCATAGGAATTCAGGAAGGTACAGTTGGCTTCATCTTTCTGAATGCACTTGAAATCATTTAATGCGAACAAAATCATTGCCAAATGTATTGATTGAGGCAAAGCAGAGGTTGAGACCTCAAAGGAGACGGGAAAACTACCTGTAGGAACTTCTGGTTTTAGAAATCAAACCCAGATTTGGTTCTGGTTAATAAGAGGACAGTGCCTCCCCTCCGGCTTTCCTCCAGTGGGGTCACCGGCATGGACAATGGAGTATTGGGTTCCTTTGGCAGCCCAGGGGCCTAGTCTCCAGGCTCCGTGTGAAAACGGGCCATATGGATATTTCGCAGGCCACCCTGCCGCATAGATCATACCAGACAAGGTTCGAATAAGTACACAGTCGCTCTCTAACAGCGCAGCTTCCGACGGTACCTTTAGCGTCATCATCCTGAGCTCTGTCCAGCTCTCTGGGTCCATTCATCACAGGTGATGCACTGGGAGGTGAGACCAAGAGTTGCACCAACTTTTTTTCATACGCTTTTCTGGTGGAAGCTGAAGAAGAATGCAGAGAACACAGTCAGTTGTCCTGTTTGTGTATACGATCTCACTGCGTTCAAGGTCTTTCACAGAGAAGGCGCTTATTCTTGTACCTTACGTTGTTGGTGAATCATGGCTTTTACAATCGGGTGGACCCCACAGCTGCTCTCCTTTCCTTCCACAAACACTTAAGGTGGGGCCTCTGTGGATTAGCCACGGAGGCAGGCATTGGACACATCCGAAAGTAAGACTGACAAAACCGTACATCCTATCTATGGGGAATACGAACAATAAATACACAAAAAGCTAACATGGCACACATACTAGAAATGAAACAAACAAACAAACAAAACCCCACCCAACAGGGTGATATCATCAAGAGTAACTTGTTTTTCCTTGTTGGAAAAAAACAATCCTTTTTCTCTGCCTCCCTATTTAGTAATCCATACGTAGCATTGGGACGTATTTATCACCTCTTCCCTGTTTATGGTTTTTTGTTATAAAAATTTGTTTTGTATTTCCATTTTGAGGGCTTTTATTGCATATGTTCCTTCCATTGTAAATGATTTTAAATCTCTGGAGGTAGTTTGTAAGTGATAAACGACTAGTCTCTAATATTTGCTGCGTACGTACGTAATATCGGGCCAGGTGAATATCCAAGCTTATTAAGTTCATTCTGTAACTCATAGTCACTCAGACACTTCACATCCACCATGGTGATAGATGTTTGGTCTCTCAGACAGTGGAATCTTTGAAAGAGGAAAACATTAAATTCATGAAGACAACTTCCAAATAAGCACGAAAACTTTACCGAAAGTCCACAAAAGCGCTTCAACCCAACGTCTCCAGGCTTGGAGGCACAGAGGCAAGAAAGCAAAAATCACCGTTTTCCGCCATAAATCTCTCTTGGGTTCAATTGCCTCGATGCGAAGCTTTGGGTAGGTGTCACTTTCCCCAATGCCTTTGGGGTTCAATCATTTCTAACTTTGCTACTCAACTCATGTGAGAGAAGTCTTCTGCACAAAATGAGCAGACGAACAAATGTTTCCATTCCTAGTTAGGAACTCTGAGTAAGACTCACGCTCTGAGAAGACAAGAAGTTAATTAAATCCGAAAGAGCTGAGAGAGATTTTTTTAGTGAGTTAAATAAAAGTTATTTATCCCTGCCCTCCTTTTGATGAGAGTACAGAGAGTCCAGAGCATTCAGTTCCTGCTAACAGTAGTAGTTTTCACACTTGTAATTTAACTCTGAACGTAACGAGATGGTAGTTTTTAATTAACCGCCAACAGACTTGGTAATTGCTGAATTGGCATTTGGAAAAAGTCAGCTATTCATTCTCTGGCACATAAATTGATTTATATAGGTTTACCCAAGTCTTGATTGGCTTTCCAGACCTACACTAGCCTCAAGTTCAATCACGTTTATTCACTTGATCCCTTCATTCCCACCCCCCCCACCCCCCCACCCCCCGCCCGAAGGACCCCTCCACCTACTTAACAAAATCCTGAAACAGATACGTCTGTCAAACCTTTTAACAGAGATTTATAATTTAGGAGCTTGTTTATTGTACCTCACTTCTATCATGTTTCTATGCTTTTTAATACTGCAGTGAAAATGACTCAAGACAATTACTCAGCACAAGAGGATCTGGACCAATTTTAAGTAATGACTTTGCCTTTATTGGTGATCAATCAATGTCCAATTAGGAAGAACATTGTATACAAGCTAGAAGAAGCTGTGAATTGTCATGTACATCAGGGTTGTCTGAGAATGCCTAGTTTTCCAGTTTTCCACTTTAAAACTATACTTTTGACCAGAGTCACATTCTGGCACCACAGTAGGTGCTTCGTAAATGGGAGTTTTCTTTTCTATGTGTTGGGGAAGCTGAATTAAAAATTTTGGCTACCAGTAAACAACCTAATATAGAAAGGAAAAGGACAATGCGCCCCAGACTTTTTTTTTTTTTTTTTTACTAGAAGCTAGCTTAGGCAGATCCTGTGACACTTGTTCCCAAGAACAGCTGTCTGTTGTTTCACCAACTTCCCCAAAATAACCTCCAAAAGAACCCTCATCAATTTCAAGTGACACTAGACAATTGCCTAGAGGGAACACACATATGGAAGAAAAATATTCAAATGGAATCCAACTGGATGATTAATTCACTTACCCCTTTACATGGTTGTCTAAAGTCTATGCAGTTGGGTTGGTTACTAAAGCCGGGTGAGTTTCACCCAAGGGTTTCTACTAGCAACCAACCCCTTTTTGCCTGTTAGATATCATGGTGATCATAATACAGACAGTGTGACATCAGTCAACCCCATAGCAACAGACTGATGTGGAAGTCAGATGATTAATTTAACCTGAGTTCAGACAGAAGGAGGCACTGGTTGATTTTATGGGCAGCCTGCCACGATGAAATGTCAAGAGATGCAGAGAAGTTATCATTATGTACAGGAAGTGAAGGGAAGGAGATACTATGGCACCAAACAGTGCCAGGAAACTGGGAAGATAAAGGAAATATCAAACAAACTCAGGTGCCAAGGTCATCATCAAAAGATCGACAGTAGTGGATGGGTGATTTGGCCATGTACTCTAGGGAAACTGAGAAAGTGGGAGAAGCTATATTAACTTGTCAAAGAATCCCTCATTTAAGAATGAGGAGATCCTTCAGACCATTAGATTGAGTCTTTTTAAAAAGACCGCTGAGACTTTAAAAACAATTATGTAAGATGAAATGTAAGTACGGGAAAACACACTGTCTTAATTAAATGCCAGGAGTGGGAGGGAGTCACCTGAAAGGGTTACACGGACAGCGAACCAGCCTGTCTGGAGTCAAATCCCGGCTTTGCCTCTTACCAGCGGGGTGACATCAGGTGAGATAAGTTACTAACCTCATTATGTCTCCTTTGCCACCTCTGTAATGGGGATGACAACAGACCCACCTTACGAGGTTGTTACTGGACGTCAAGGAGTGTACAATACACAAGATATGCCTAGCACATAGTAAGTCCTGTCTAAATGTTTCCCATTGTTCTAATTATTCGTGAGCCATATCCTCAAAGTTTCCACACCCAGTCCCTTCCTCAGGAGGCGCCATCCCATTTACACTCGCCCATGGGACTCTACCATTTCAACACCATCCGGATTCTGGGAAAAGATTAAGCAATTTTGCGTGTATTGTCAGGGAGGCTCATTGAATGATTCCAGGCTGTGGTTCTGAGGGCTACAGCTCCAGAGTTTCTGAATAGAGCATCAGTTTCCAAACAAACATGTAATGCAAACATTTGCCAACATCCAAACATTGGATTCACCAAACAAAGACTTGGAAAATTGACACATTTGTTTCAATCAAAGCAAATAAATGATAGGCTTGGGTTATTAGGATGCATACGCATTTTGTTTACATTTCCCGGAATTGCTTTCGACAAAAAAGCAGCCAGCAGGTGGAACTGCTTCCATTTAAACAGTTAGACTATTAGGATGAAACAGGCATTTCTAGAATATTTTCTTAGACCTCTGCGGTTTCAAAGAAGCTAGGTTGACAAAGGATTCAATCAGATGATCTGATTGGGTTGAGCCTCCTATTATGCACAAACTATTCTGTCTGAAATTATTCCCCTGTAGATCCCACCCAGCATATCCGTGATTCTATTCTCAGCATTATTCTGTTTAAGAAATCCTGTACTCTGCAGTATCCGGAAATACTCGGTTTTGATGGTTGCGGCACCCATTTCTCTTGGTTTTATCTGTGAAGTCCCGGGCATTAGCTTGTTTTTTTGTTTATTATTCCTCCCATGGCTGTAAAGATATTTTATTCCATTTCTTGAGGGAAACAAGTTTTAATTGCCAATTGACGAGGTATTCAACATGATAAGGTATCTAAACCCCGAGAGCTTCCTCTTTTCATTAAAATGTAGATCCAATTTCTTTTCCCTTAATGCCACATGCTGTTATTAAACTGAAATAACGGAAATAGTAAAAGCCAGATGTCACTTCGGTCTCAGGTTTGACGTGGGGCACAATTTCCTCTCCTCAAGTTTAATCTGCCGTTATTTACTAACCCCATCCTTTGGAAGAATGCACAATTTAAATGTAAATGCAATTTACATAGGGGAGCAGATAGTAGATTTGCAGTTTCAATTGCCAATAACCATTTGCAAAGGGGGAAATCAACTAAAGCAAAGATCAGCAGCTGTCAGGCTGAAGTCTGCATCACTTGCCATTATCCTAGACTTTCCTCCTGAAGACACCTGCCTCTGAGCCTCAGCTAGGCGGGCAGAAGGAAGTGGAGAACCGAGGCATTTCCCCAGATATTTCAAACTGCATCTACTATTGACTAGGGGAGAAAAGAGGACGTTTGGGTTTCAATGTGCAAATTCAATTGGCATCATCATTGGAGTCATTAACTGAGTCATCTCTTTCAACAAATATTTATTGATCATCTCCTGTAGGACAGACAACATGCTTGGCCTAAATTAGAAAATGGTAGAGGGGCGCCTGGGTGGCTCCGTCAGCTGAGTGTCCGATTCTTGATTTCAGCTCAGGTCATGATCTCACGGTTGTGTGATCGAGCCCCGTGTTGGGCCCCGCGCTCAGTGTGGAGCCTGCTTAAGTCTCTCTCTCTCTCTCTCTCTGTCTCTCTCTCTCTCTGCCCCTCCCCTGCTCACTCTCAAAATAAATAAATAAATAAATAAATAAATAACGTTAAAAAAAGAGAAACTGGTATAAGAGAAGACAAAGATACAGCCCTTCATTTAAAGAGCTCATTGTCTCCTTCAAGAGAAACAAATGATTTCGAGAAAATAAGGTAAGCTGTTAACAGAGTGCTCCTGTAAACCCAGATTTGGAAGCCCTTAGGGTTGAAAGATTCATTTAGACTGAGACTTCCAGAATGATCGGTCGTTTGCCCTATAACAAGGGGGCTGAGGACAGCCTGTTCTAAGAGTGTGGTGATAGAAGAGACAAGAAGAAAATGAGTGGGGGGTGGGGGGGGCCGGTAGGGGAGCGGATGGGTCAGGGCCAGCTTCTGAGCCGTGCTGAGGAGTTAACCCTTCACCTCTAGGCACATTTGGAAGTTTGTAAGTAGGACTTGGCAAGATTACATTTGTTGGACGCTGGCTGTAGGGCTCTGTGTTTATGCATCCGATACGATTTAGGGTGGGTTCGGAGTGGATGTGAGTTGATAGTGCAGAGTCTGGAGGCTATTGGGAGAATTCTTACAACAGTCCAGAAAAGAGTGGATTCAGACTTGGACCAGGCCAGTGTGGGGGAGGGCGGCAGAGGAAGTCACATGACTCATGAATGATTTAGGAGCTGGAAGAGCCAGGGCAGGGTGTCTTTTTGGATGTTTCGCCCCTTGACCTCACTCTTACAGGCACGAACTCCATCTCAATCTTTTGTCTCAGCCATGAGCCCACTTGGAGTTTGGTCTACACAGCACTGATGCTTTAATTATTCTGTATTCATCTAGTCAGTGCTTGATTATCCACACTACTTGAAGGCAGCAGCGTTGCAGACAACCCATAACTCTTCTATTTGGCTTCGGAATTAATGGCACCTTTTAGAGCAAATTTGCCTTCCTAATTAATCTTTCTTAGGCTAATATTAAAATTAACTAAGGGGCACCTGGGTGACTCAGTCGGTTAAGCGTTCAGCTTCGGCTCAGGTCACGATCTTACGGTTTGTGAGTTCAAGCCCCGCATCGGGCTCTGTGCTGCCAGCTGGGAGCCCGGAGCCTGCTTCGGATTCTGTGTTACCCCTACACACACACCCTCTCTCTGCCCCTCCCCCGCTTGTGCTGTCTCAAAACTAAACATTAACAAAATTTTTAATGAAAAAAAATCAAATGAACTAATACTCCCCAAGCCCAAAACAGCTGGGCAGGGGAAGGGGCGAGCAGGGCTGAACAGCAGGAGAAAGCCACTTCACCTTAAAATTCAGGGTGAATCATCCACAGGGGCCATGAGCTGGGTCTAGCTCATTGAGAGGTGGCCATATAACTAGAGACTTCAGTGCTTTGGGGGTTCGGTTGCCAAGCACCTACTATGCACTGAGCACCTGGCTGAGCCTGAAGATGGGAAGATAAACACAGCGAAGTCTCTGCTGTTAAGGAGCTGCCTGTTTAACGGGGACAACGGAGGAGTAAACAGATCGTTTAATCAAATGCAGTCAGGGCTCTGGCAGAAGCATCTTCTCAAGAGAATAAGGCATGAGCAAGGTTAATGGAGAAAAAACAAAAACAAAGTTGTATGAAACAAAGGGGGGTGGGGCGCCTGGGTGGCTCAGTCGGTTAAGCGTCCGACTTCAGCTCAGACTTCAGCTCAGGTCGTGATCTCGTGGTCCATGAGTTCGAGCCCCAAGTTGGGCTCTGTGCTGACAGCTCAGAGCCTGGAGCCCGTTTCAGATTCTGTGTCTCCCTCTCTCTGACCCTCCCCCATTCATGCTCTGTCTCTCTCGGTCTCAAAAATAAATAAACATTAAAAAAAAATTTTTTTTTAAAAACAAAGGGGGGAAAAGTTGCCTAATTGCTGTTTTATAAACACACTAGCAAATATGCTTTTAATAAAATGTGTGCATGTAGTTTCTTCTTCCAGTAACTCAAGTTTGCAAATTTTGGTGTGATCTTCCCTAGTGATTAAAAAAAAAAAAAAAAAAAAAGTTTACTTCTTTTGAGAGAGGGAGGGAGGGGCAGAGAGAGAGGGAGACAGATAACCCCACATAGGCTCTTCACAGGGCTCAATCTCACGAACTGTGAGATCATGACCTGAACAGAAATCGAGATGCTTAACCCACTGAGCCACCCAGGCGTCCCTTCCCTAGTGATTTTTAATTATACTATTTCAGCACCAAGATTCCCTCCAAGCTGCCATGGAGGGGTGGGGGCACAGAGCAGCCCCACTCAAGGGCAGCCAGGACAACTCCACCCCTGCCTGCTTTACATGTTGAGCTCCTGTGAGGACTACCTTTAAAGGAAGAGAAAATGGCCCTAGACCCAACATAGGTCTAGCCTCTAGCCCTGTTACGAAGACAAAGCAAACCTTGGATACTGACAAATCATGATCCGGAGGGCTCCCTTCCTGGTGTCCTGTAAGTCCTGCCTACAGAGATTTATTGTGCATAAACCTGAAAGAAATAATCTGTGGGTGACAGAGGGATAACTGAAATGTGTTTTTCGTCCTCAAAGGGATCAAGTTCTAGGTGGAAAAACCAAAAACACGCAAGGGAAAAGGTAAATCAAAGTTCATAATCGAATACCAACACAGTGGTACCCATGGGTGCCCCAGGAGTTCGGAAGCAGAGAAGAAAATCACCATTGGTTGGGGGGTGGTAGGCGTTCAGGGAAAGCTTCCTGGAGGAGGTGGAATTCAGAGTGCAAGCTAACGCGTAGGCAAGGTCTAGGTAGGCAGGAAGCACGAGGATGGGCATCCTAGGCGAAGACACATCGTGAACAAAGGAAAATGGAGAAGGAACGGAGTAGGCTGGCCACCGCAAAGGATTGCTTTGAGAAGTGGATAGATACAGTTGAACCAGAGAGCCCTAAGATTTCATAGTAAGGTGTAGGCCCCCAGGACCCTTCTTCCTCCAGGATCCTCCCATTCTGGGGCCCGCTGATGCCAATGATGGGTTGCCCCTCGAGGCCGCTGACAGAGGGCGCTCAGTGATGACAGCAGGGCCATCAGGAAGACGAGCCTGACAGTGCAGGCCAAGATGCATTTTGGAAGAAGAGACACCCGCAGGGAGGGAGATGCTGTGGGTTCTTGGCCCTAGTCTCTCCATGAAATGGTCATGAACAGTAGTGAAGGGAAGGCAAGGAGCCCTGGGAGTGCCAGAGTCCCAACTAGGAGCTCAGAGGCCACCAGAGGACCTTGAGAGGTAAATGCAGAGTGGTCAGGAGTGTAGACTCTCCGGTCAGACTGCCTCTGTGCCCTGGACCTGCCACTTACTATAAGCTCTGTTCCCCCGGGCCCTGGCTTTCACGTCGATAAAGTGGAAATATAATAATAGTACCTTCTTCACAGAATTATTGAGGACTGAATTAGTGCATCTCAAGTGTTTAAAACACTATTTTCACTAAGTGCCCACGGGTAAGTGCTCCAAAGTGTGAGTTGTAAGTAAAGCCCTGTTACTATGCCAAGGCATTAGGGTCCTATCCCAGGGCTCTTGGTGGGGAGGGGACACAGGTGTGACAGTGTCCCAACCTCATTCAGCGTCCTAGCCCACCTTTCCTCTGGAAGCCAGAGAAACGGAAAGCAGCTTGTCCTACTGTAAAGAACCATCAGGGATCTGCTCTTCCTCCAAGGAACACTTGAGAGAGAACGAGAACATGCTGGAGGGGATGGGCTTACAGCTCAGGAGGGGGAGAGGGTTCATTCAGCACCAGGAACACTCACTAAGGAGCAGCCACAGTTAATAAAAGACAAGACAAACCGGGTGGAGAGGGCATGGTTGGAGATCCAGTCCTCTCCCTCAAACCCAGGAAAGGTCAATACCCGTGGCTTAAAGGAGGCTCTGCAGGAGTTTAGGACAGCACAGAAAGATAATCAAGGTGGAAGCAAAAGAAGAAAGAACAAGCAGGAACATAAAACAGAGCAAAGCACGAGGCTAAGGGAGAAGGGAGCCCTAATGGCCTGTATACACGTTTATCGTATCTGCAGGAGGGTTTCTAATTTGACCTAGCTTTCTAGCAGCCACGCAAAAATTGTCCATTCCATACTCATAAAATAAAAACAAAATAACTGTTCCAGAGAATTCTATCTGTTCCTGGTACTAAGAAGCGTAGATGTTTCCTGGGGATCCTCTGAGTGTGCAGAGCAATGGGGTGACGGCTGCGGGGCAAGGCTGCAGGTTGGCAGGGGTGGGGGGCGCTCAGCGAAGGGCCCCGGAGGCATCAGGAGCTCTCAGCTTTATCCTGAGGACAGCGTGGGCCAATTTTTATTTCCATAATTTTTAAACCCAATTAATTTTAAACAGTTTCAAGCAGAAGGAAATTATAAGCAAATATAAAGTGAAAATATAATGAAAGTCACACATACCCTTCACTCTGCTTCAATAGCTGTGAACGCTTTGCCTGTCACCAAAGGGCTTTGAGCAGGGGAGTGACATGATGACATTTATGTCTGAGAGAAATGCCTCCAGAAGCTTTGGAGAGAAAGACAGGAGTGGTGCAGGACTGGACATGGGTGTCATTAGGTTGAGGCTGCAGCGAACGTTCATTCATTCATTCGTTCATGCATGCATTCATTCATTCATCCAACAAATATTTCCTGAGTCCTACCACATGCCTGGCAGTGTTCTCAGTGCTGTGGATTTAAAGGTAAATAAAGTAACGGGGTTCCTGCCCTCCTAGAGCTTATGTCCTAGGAGGAGAAAGCAGACAAGCAAGTGAAGCGAACAAGAAAATTTCGGAGTGTGACAATGAGACAGACTGATGTGACAGAGAAGGTCTTGGGGGGGGCGGGGGACTAATTCAGCCTGGGTGGTCAGGGAGGGTCAGGCTTGCGTTCCCGCAACAGGAAAGCCAGCTGGCTGCAAGAGTGGGGGAGAGAGGAGACCAGAGGGGCAGGGCGAGAAGGGGTGATGGCTTGGACTGAGGTGGTGGCAGTGGAGGTACAGAGAAGTGCATTTGGGGGGACAGTTAGGAGGGAGAGCCAACAGGACTTGGCGATGGATCAAATGCAGGGGTGTCAGGAATCACTCTCTGGCTCCAATTGAAGGATGATTCCCGGCTCCAATATGTAGGCAGACAAGGGTGCCCTTTACTGAGACAGAGAAGAGGGGTAATGGGCAGAGCTCGGATCCCCAGGGGACCCCCTCACAGCCTTTCAAAGTGAGAGTCTGACAAAGCGAAGCCATTTCTATCACCAGCTCCAGTCAAGAGATCGATTATCCATGCAGCTTCTGGATCAGACGGTTGCCTCAGGAAATTCCACGGGATCACCACCGTCACCCCTAACCCTCCAAAGCTGGTAGTAAGCCACCGCCACTTCCGATCACATAGAGAGTATGGAAGGCTGCTTGCCTGGGCAGTGGACAAGGTGATGGAGATACCACAGCCTCTGGGGGAGGGTGGGAACATTGAGCTGAACCAGAGGGCTATGGTCTCCATGGTGATGTTTCTATCATGATAGCAGGGGTCCTGTGAAGCCACGTCTGTGTCTCACGCCATTTTGGGGCTTGGCTGATCTCAATGCCCCCCATCTCAGGCGGCTATGAGGGCTGAGATTCAAAAGGAGCAGGGTTTTGCTGCTTTTGGAATATGCAGGACTACGCAGGTCTGGCTACAGGGAAGCCCAGCATTAGAATTTCAATCCTGTGACTTTTGCATGGTGCACAGATTAGAAGGGACACAAAAGGTGGCCTGTGAAGACAGTCGGGGCAGGGAGGAGAAAGATGCCCCCCAAAGCAATCTAGACAGGAGACCACCGTGGCTAGGCGGGTGTCTGTTTCTGGAAATGACTCCTCCAACTCTCCTTCGCCCCATTTTTAGCTATTATCAGTCCTTGCAACACCTTGCCCTAGAAGGGCATTTTTTTTTTCAGCTGTCTATTTTTGGGGGGAGGGCAGGGACGGGCATTCGGAGTCATTGTCTGGGAATGAATCCTGGACAGCAGGAGGTTGCTGCTCTCACTCCTCGTCCCCATCACCCCATCATCTGTCACCCAGCGAGGGCCGCGGGCAGCTGGGCTGCGGACTGCCTAATGAAGACAGAGAGGTGGTTCCGGCTGTGCACAGGTGCCGCTTCCCCATTACCAGAGGTGACATTCCGAAACACTCCTCATTACAGAGCAGACATTGGACAGGGCTGGGACACATATTGATGGCAGCAGGGCCAGCCAGCGTCTGTCTCAAATCCCACTGCCCCTGAGAGAGCAAGCGAGAGAGCCAGAAAGGGGCGTCATGAGTGTCAAACGCACAGGCCCCTCACTTTGCAGAGAGAAATTCATTCTTGCGCGCGTTTAGGGCTAAGTCCTTCTCGCCGCTGCCCGCACACCCAAGGGTCCCTATCTTCAGGCACCCCCAGCGCCGGCCAGCTCCTGAAGAACCTTCAGCTCCTTGCGTTCTGGGAAAGGCTGGTGGTGGGAATGGCTGTGGGTGGGTGGGGGCTGGTGCTCGGAATCAGACCTGGATGTGGAATGGGGCCCACGATGTAGCTAGGGGCGATGCAGGCAGGCCAAGGAGAAGAACTTGCAGACTGAGGGCGATCGGGGAGGGCGCAGGGGGAGACCCACAGCCGTGGCGTCTCCTGTGCAGCAGACAGTAAGTGGACAGATCTCCAGCTGGGCTGGGCTGGGCCGCGCGGTCCCCTTCGGGGACGGCCGGGAACGGCACACCCGGCCCGCGCTTACGGCTCCCGCTGCCGCCGTAGCCGCGAGCGAAGTGGCTGACGCCGGCGAGGGGGCGGGGGGGGGGGGGCGCGGGCTCCCCGCGCTCGCCGCGGCCCGGACACCCCCGCCCGCCGCTGTGCGCACGCGCGCTCGGCCCCGCCGCCCCCGCCCGCTTCTAAACCCGCAGCAGACGGAACTCGACTTAAAAATAACTATTTTGACAGTTCAGATGTAAATATGTGAACGACGCGTGGGGCTGTTTTTCCTTCACACTTCCCCTCACCCCCTCGCTCCCTACCCCAGCCCCCCCTACTCGGCTGAGGCTGAGATGATGGGAGAGCGCCGCCTGCAGGACGCGCCCCAAAATGTAGCGGAGGGCGGGGCGGCGGTGGAAAGTGACCGGTCCGAGAGCACTAGGCCCCTTGCGGGGGGGGGGGGGGGGGGGGGGGAGGGGTAGGGGGGAGGAAGAAGGGGGGAGGGGGAGGAGATGGAAGAATCAGAAGTTGGAAGATCCCCAGCTCGCTTGGCCACGCCCCACGACACTGCATTTAGGGGCATCCATATCTATTTCTCGTCTGTTACCGGAGAGAGGAGAAGTTATCTAGGATACAAGTGAGCTAATTTATTAATTCCTGACCTCACCATACGCGTCTTCAATTCAGCTTGAATTGTGTTTACTGAATCTCTATCGTGTTTACCGAATCTCTGGCTCTATCCGGTACCGACACTGTGCCGGACGCAGGGGAAGATGTGAGATATGCAAAACTTTTTGCCATTTGTAACTCTTGTTTCAGGTGACCCTTTGGGTTAACTCATATTTAACCCCTGCTTGGTGCCGGGCCCTGAGCTAAGGAAGCGCTTCAGCACATGCTGTCCTATCGATCCTCACAAAAACTTGTGGGATGGGCGTTATTATCTGCATTTGACATATGCCAAACAGAGGTTTGGGGAGATTGAGTTCTCCAGGCTACCACAGCCAGGGAAGAGAATTGAAATCAGAATGCGAGTCTGGTGCTGTTTCCCCCAGAGCCAATTGAGAGGAAGGGAGGCAGAGGTCCACCCATCCTACAAGCAGGGAAACCGAGGTCCAGACAGACAAAGACACGTGTCTGTCTTACCACCAACAAGCACCTTAGCTGGAGCAGAGCCAGGACAAAAACACAGGAGCTTTAGGATTGCCAGCCCAGGTTTTTGCCAGAGGTTTTCTGACTGTCTCCTTGGAAGGAGGGTAGAGGAAAAGGTAGTTGGAAAGAGAAAGGAAGGAGAAGGGAAAAGGAGGGAGGAGGTCTGGAGCATAAGCAGGCATAGGCTGGGCAGAGCCGTGAGATAGGGGCAGTTCCTTGTCAGACCCCCCAGCTACACCTTTCTTTGTTCCCCTTTTCCCCACCAGGTCATCCCCAGCCTGATGTACCAGTGATGCTGTGGGGCAAATGCCTGATGACTGCCCAGTCCTTGCCTCCCTCCTGGATTACAAACCCTAGGGGATCAAAGCCTAAAGCAAAAGAGAGGAAGCACTGATGAAATTTCAGGTATCGGACTCTTGGGGAGGAGAGACATTTGGGAGCAACGGGGCTTGCCTGCAACAGAAGAGGCTACGTATAGCTTTTGCTTGCAAGGTCATGGCTGGCTCTGGCTGTGCATATGACTACGGGCAGATGTCTGTAGCTGTTGGCAAGGAGAGAAGGGTCCCTGGGATCTGTGCTTTGAACGGTTTTTTCCGCTTCATCTTTCAAGGCTCAGCTGAAATTCGCCTCCTCTGTGAAGCCTTCCCTGATCCCTCCCCACTTTCCAAACAGCTCCGCTCTCTCAGGTCCCTGCAGCCTTAAAGCACTTTGCTACATTCTTCCTAAGGTTTCTTGCATCCCTCAAGCCTTGGCATGTTGCTTTTTATTAAATTGTGAGTTCCTCAAGGAGCAGAGCAATGTCTGATGTCCCTGTTTTTCCTGCGGCTCCTCCCACGGGACTTTGCACTGAGTCAGGACTCGATCTTGATTGAAAGGCTTGAGTTGACAGCAGTACAGGGCACACTCTCTCCACACAAGGAGGTAAGGACCGGTGCTGACAGCAGAAGGGGTAGGGACAGACGTCCCTGCCGACTCCTGAAGGCTGAAAGGTGTGGGGCACTTGCCTGCCCCAGACCATTTCACAAACACTTACTGAGTGTTTACGTGCTAGGCAGCATGGTAGCCGAACCAGGAGAAGGGGCAGCCACCCCTTTCAGGAGCAGCGAATCCACTGCTCTAAACTATAGATTAGCCTCATCCCGCCCCAAACCACTCCATGCCTATAGGATGCTGGCTTTGGGGTTAGACCTTCTGGTTCTAGCTCTCCGAGCCCCTCTCAGGGCCCCTTATTTCAGTGATAATTTGGAATCTCTGTCCCTCCGATCAAAGTGGAGTCATGATATAAGAATTCTTTTTAGGATTTTATTTTTAAGTAATCTCTACACCCAATGTGGGGCTCAGACTTACAACCCCGAGATCAAGAGTCACATGCTCTGCCAACAAAGCCAGCCAGGGACCCCAAAGAATTATTTCAAAAAATACTCTTATTGATGTATAACTCACATACCATATAATAATTCTTATTCTTAATGTGAAGCCATCTTGCAGCATTTTGCTCTCCTTGTAAGTCTGAAACTTCCCATTTGTTCTGTCAATAGCCCTGAGAAGCCCAACTAAAGGTCTTTATTCTGTCTGTAAAAATAAAAGCATTTTTCAGACTATGTGATCCTACTATAATCCCAAACCACCTTCCCTGTTTCCCCACCCCACCTCCTCTAGCCAGCTTGATCCCACTATTTCTCTGAGATTCCAGGAGGCAGGAGCCCTGGATGTATAGGAAGCTCACAGCTCCAGGGGCTCGGTGGGTCTCCCCAAGCCTCCTTCTAAGCCCTGTCACCTCACTTGACTTCCATGACCCTGACTTCCTCCCAGTCTCCAACCTTCCTTCTCTCCCCAGCAGAGTCGGTAGAAATAAATGTTTAGCTTCTGCTGCCGGAACGTATCACAGTGCGAAATAAACACGGATGCCCCATCTACCCTGACAACATAATTCATTTACTGCAAAGGGATATAATAAAGTCTGTTTATTACAGCAATTAACAGAGCAGCATTTGCCGGCATGCTTTTCAGAGGCAACCAGAAAAGTGCTTACTCCAGGTGCATAGATTCAGGAAACCATGCAACTTGAGCCAAAATGAAACCAATTAGACGCTTAGTAAATGCATCCCAGCCACCCTAGAAAAATTAGCTATCCTGGAGTCAGTTCAGCTGAGGTAGAATCTCTGTACAGGAGTCCAACACAGTATGAGTGCTACTTTGCTGGGTTTAGACCTGGACCAGTCTCCAGGGTCATGGTCTCGAGGATGTGCATGAAATGGTCCCCCCAACCCAACAACCCCAGCTGCTGGGTTCAAATCTCACTGACGATCAGAACATACAGGTGGGGAACATTAGCACCGTTGACTTTCAGGGTACCATTGGGGTGGAAATGGGGACATAGGGAGAGGACCAGAGGCTGGGCCAGGGAAAAGGGACAGAGTATGATCAGCTCGAAGAAATCCTTTCCTCAAACCCCAACTTCAAGAGCATTGTCAAAATTTAAGACCTCAAGCACCTGGAGAGAAACATGGCTGTATGTGGGGGTGGGTCGGAAGGAGAGGAACCCAGGAATCTGCTTTCCAGCCTGGAGGATGTATGCTAACTTGCTTTGGGTACAAAGACTGGACAAAGACACGAAGTCAAATTGCCCTAGTTCTTTGGTGGAGGGGCAGAGGCGAAGGGAAGTACCGGTTTAGATTTCCCAGTGATGGTAAGTGTATCTGATTGTTAATTAATCAAACTTAGCTCTCCAGCACTTTCAAGGGACCGGGGGTTGGCCTGTACCAACAGGACATTCGTTGGAACCAGGTCTGATTTTCCCAAGAGGAGCAGCAGCCACCCCCCCCCCCCCCCCGACCAATGTCATAGCCGTGTAGGAAAAACTCATCTAGAGCGGCATCTCTTTCTTTATCCTCTGGAGCAGCCTCTCAGGTAGACCATGGGGAGTTTTGATCTCCCTGAAAATATGAAACAGAGCTCCTAAGCCAGCTCGAAACCCAATGGCTCACAAGTGCAGAGGCAAACCACCGCCAATTCCCCTGGTTGAGGCGTGCATGACCCAGTGGGTTCCCCCTTTCCTCCATTACTCTTTTTTCTTCTCAGGCCTCTGGGAGAAGATGCGGCATTGAAGGATGAGGGCAGAAGCCCGCCTGGCCTCTCTGGAACAGAGAAAGTCAGAGCTTTGAGCATCATGAACAACGGGATAAAAATAGCAGCGTTGCCATGGCAACGGAGGCTGGGAGAGTCCTGAGGATCTGGCTGGGTCCTGCCATCTCCCCTGCAGCCTTCCTCCCGCCTGTCTGATGGAACACAGGAATGACTGAGGGAGGAGGACAGGCTGCCCGAGAAGGGCGGGGAGACAGACCAGTAGCCCACTAGGAAACCCTTGAACTTCAGAGCCTCGAGTTGCTGTCGAGGTGCCCAGCTTTGGGGGCTCCGGGCTTTTGGAATGCCTTCCTCAGGATAACGAGTTCCTCCAGGGATGGGCTGGGTAGTTCCCCCAACCTCACCCTCCTGGCGGATGGTCCTGGCTTCCCTGTGGATAGCCAAGGTTTCTGTTTCTTCTTCGTGATCTGTGGCTCTGATCCTACAGGAATTTACAGAAGGGAACCCAGACTGGACTGGCCACACAGCCCAACACAGTAGGCACTGACCTAGGGGGTATGGCCTGGGGAATAGAGGACTCACTCGGACCAGCCCGCCCCCTGCTCCTAGCTTTTTTAGCCACGTAGGCTTAGGATGCTGTTTGTATTGGGAACAGGGTGATGGTGGTGACAGCTCTCTCATGCTCTTGCTTTTGTGTCAGAGGGATGGAGCGTTTGTTCTTTGAGAACAGATTCTGGTTCTTGGTTTTGATGGTGTTGTCAGCCCCGTCACCTGCTGGGCACAGCAGCCACCTCCAGGGTGGACACCAGGCTTTCTGGATCAGCCTACCGGGAGCCCCACAAATGCAGCAGCCAGAAGTTTCCTTCTCTGGTGAAAGCCCATCTTCATCGTTGTAAACCAAGTGTTTGCCTCCAAAAGTTCAAGCTCATCTAGGCACATCTGATACAAAGTGCCCTTGTAATGAGTGCCTTCCTATGAGGTGGGGAGGAAATGAGTCTCCATACCACCTTTTATAGAGTCTGGGAGAGAGGAGGCAAGTTACTGAGGTCAGGAGCCAGCCATGGTGGAGCACTGGGAACCTGCGGGTGGCAGCTGTCCATCCAACGACGGCCAGTCATCAGCCCATCCCACCACGGGCACATCCCAACCCACCGGAGAAATGCACATTCATTCTGCAGGCCGGGCAGATTGCAGCCTGACTTCCCCTTGCAGAAGGCAAGGTAGTGAGGTGGGGTGGCTCGAGCAGCTTGGAGACGGGCTCACCAGCAGCTGGGTAGAGGGGAGCCCATGGGTTACAGAGCCAGGGCCCCGAGCTGGTCCTCTGAGATCCCATCTGCCAGGGGTGGAGTGTGTGTGTGTGTAAGAGAATGTGCACAAAAGCGGCACCTGAGGTGGCCTAGACAGGCCCGGCTGCAGGAAGGAGGAGAGGCAGAACTGCTCGGGGCCCTGGGGGAGGGTTCGAGCGGAAGTTATGGGTGCCTTGGCTGTCCCTGTCACCACCCCCGCCATTGCCTAGACCTGCCATACGGCTTCCACCTGCCCTCCCCACACGGAGCTGCAGACACGGAGCCCAGGAGACTACAACCCCTGTGCCTCCTCAGCCCTGAGCCCCACTGAGGCTCGACTGCCCAGGGCCACAGAGTCCTGGCCTCTGATGGGGGGTACTTAGAGGATGTTGGTGGGAGGAGACTGAGTCCCAGAAATAGGACATGATTAGCCTAAGATCACACTGTCATCAGTGTCTAAGCAGCAGGGCCGGAACCCAGGAGATCTGGCTCCCAGCTCAATGCCCTTTGCATCCACTGTGGTACTTCGTGCATATTTCAGTTAAATTATTGCTCTTTTTATTTGTTTCAAAAATAATCTCTGTATATATTTCTGTTGACTCCTGCGACATCCAAAAAGCCCTTCCCTGGGAGTGGAGAAGGAAATGATATTCTACTAAAATAAAATAAAATAAAATAAAATAAAAGACTTCAAGAAGCCCTTTGGGGTCCCCAGGGCCCGGCCCCAGACAACATTCGAGTCACAAGAACCTCATGCACCCCTCACGTTTCTTTATCCCCCATTCAACAGCCCGCAGCACAAGAGGGGAAAACTGAGGCCCAGAGCCTCCCGCCCTCCAGCAAGGACTCAGTGCCACACAGCAAGGAGAGGCCCGCCTCATTCCAGAACCATCGACTCTTGTGCCCCCTTCCTCCACCCAGGAGTTCCCGTCTTCCTCCTCAAGGTAGAGTCTGGGAGATAACTGTGGGGTGGAGGGAATTAGGAACGGGGAGGGCAAAATGGTCCAACCTGTCCTCTGGGGAGGAGCCTCAGGGCAGGGCAATAAACGGGGTGGCCAGACCTCGATGCCCCAAAAGAAACAGAAGAAAGAGAAGCCTGGACTGTGAGCCAGAGGCCTGGGGCGCATGGTCTGTGGACACGAGGGCTGCTTCTGCATTTTTGGATGAAACCTCTCCCCTGGGCTCACCCAGAGGCAGACGGGCAGGAACAGGTCTCCAGATCGGCTCCAGGCGCTGAGAGGAGCCAAGTCACCATTTCCCTGAGAAGGAGACCGAGGGAGGGACGGTGGGACGAGGGGTGGGTATGGCTCAAAGCTGTTGCCGCCTCCTACTCAGCAAGGCATTTGCCCCCACCTTCACCCTGGATGAAGGAGGGGCCACGGGCTGCTGTCTGCAGGCACCGCTAGCCCTCCGCTCAGACCAGTGATGCCCTGACCTTGGGACCTCTCCCATGCTCCCCTAGCAGGGGCTCCAGATATCCGGTATCCCTTTGGAGTCAAAGGAGTTCTCCCCGGGGGAAGAAGCTCTCTGGACGAGCTTACTGCCAGACCCCTGCAGCAGACATCGCTGCCGAGCCCCGAGAGGTACGCAGGGGCAAAACCCTCCTTCGCCACCTCTCCTGACCTTTCCTCCGGGTGAGCCCATGTGGTCAGGACCTAACACCCAACACCTCTGAGGTTCCAGGGATACAATTTCATCCTCCACCGCAAGAGTGGCTTCTCTAAGCCTGCAGCCTCACAGGCCACCGCTAGGGACACACATGCCCTCCAGGCGGGCTCCCCTGCCGCCTGATCAAGGTACCCTTGAAAGCGTTTTCTGCCCGTCTCTGCCTCTTCCAAGGCCTCTACCGTCCAAGAGGCCAAAGAACCGGGGAGCTTTTCCTCTGTCCCTTGTGACCCCACTGGCCTTTATTGCTGTTTCCTTGAGGGAAGGACTTCTGTTTATAGTTCTTTGGATATAAAAGGAACTAACAGATTGTACAGGTCTGGGGCTGGGTGCTAGGGGCAAAGGAGGTGGTTGGAGGATGGGAGGAGAGGGATCCTAAGCGGTGCTCTGGCTTCACAAAGATGACCTGTCTCCCACCAAATCTGCCGGAAGCTCAGGAAATGCCCCTGAGCATGGGGCATGAGCTGGACAGGCAAAGAAAAGCTGCGAGGACAGGATGTGCCTTTGCTTCTCCCAGGTTCCGGATGAACCAGCACAGGTGGTCGTCTGCCCTCCCCGACTGCCCAGAGAGGCACATTCCAAGGAAAAGGGCACACAGCCCCACCTTCCGTCCTGGGATCCTGACCTCCTCTCCCTAGCCCACCTGTTAACTGTCAGAAAGAATATTCTGTCCCCGGAGGCTACCGGGCATCTGACTCTGTTCCTGGGCTGACCTGTTCTGTGCTGAAGGAGAGGGCAGACTTGCTAAAGTTACTGAATCTGCCCAAAGTGTCTCTGCCACTGCCATTGCTGCCCGTGTGACCCTCTAGCACCCGAGAGGTTCGGGCACTGTGACAGAAGGGTAAGTTAGATCACATGGGAGGAGGGAGGAGGGAAGGAAGGAAGAAGGAAAGGGGGTTTTGTCTGCTTCTTACCGGCTGGAAATAGGCTGGGAGAGGGGGCTGAGACTGACCCTGGAAGACTGAGGGGAGTGGAGAGATTAGGGGGAAAAGGCGAGGCAGGTCCTAGAGGGTCCCTCTACCCTGTTTCCCCCAAAGGCACAACATGCAAGCCCTTCCCTCTCTATGGCTTCTGAGAAGAGAAAGTAGAGGCAGGTGGGCAAGGTGAGGAGACAGGAGAATAAAGGGAGGACACGGCACAGTCCAGGAAGGGGGCCCCACAGTCTGGTCCTGGATGACAGTTCCCAAGAAGGAGAGTCGGGGCCTGGGAAACAGGCCCCCACATCCGTGCTGCTGCAAGGAGGCGTGACAGGGGTCAGAGGGTCTGCGAGGCCAGGCCTGGAGAGAAAGCTGCCTTTTGGAGTGCAGGAGAGGGAGGCGCCCAGGGGACACCGAGCTGGCCTCCTGCCACGAGGACGTTGCCTGCCTCTCCCTGTCCCGACTCTGCCATCCGACTCCCAACCAGGCTGCCCGCCTTGGTCCTGGCTCCACCTGGCCCAGGAGAACGCTGGGAGGGGACAGGAAAGGACCCCTCTCTCAGGGATGCTCCTCCGGAGAGGCTCCTGCCTCAAGTCCCGGGCTCCCAGGAGAGACTGCATCCTGGCTTTGGAGGGGGGCTCCTCTTACACCTCCACTCGGCCCGGCCTGCCTGAGGCCTCCCCCGGCGTGGGGGCTGCCGGGAGGTCCAGTTTCCTATCCAGGAGCAGCGCTCCTAGCCCACCAAGGCGGCACATCCCTCAGCCGAAGAGTCACCCTGAGTGGAGGGCTTGGAGCCCTGAGGGCAGGAAAGAAGTTTCACTCCTGGGGCTGCTCCGAGGCTTCTCGGCCAGGAGGGTCCTTCCAGAGGTGGGCGCGCCCTCAGGCCTGGAACCTGCTGGAGGCTGCAGAAGGGGCCCCGGTCCAGCTCACACGGCCGTTTCCCGCTCTCTGTGAACTTCCTCCTTCTTCCTCTTCATCTTGCAGAAGCCGTGGAGGCCACAGAAGCAGGCAAAAGTGAACTGGGGCATGCCCTGGGCCAGGCTGGGGGGGATGCTCACCGGAGAAGATCTGCAGGGAGAGGCAGGGGAGGAAGAGGGGCAGGAGGAAGGCGAGAGAGAGAGAGAGAGAGAGAGAGAGAGAGAGAGATGCAAGCTGGGGTTAACGTTCCCAGAGCCCTCCGGATCTGGCCAGCCACCACCACTCCCTGAGCCTGCCAGGCCCTGCCAAACCTCTCACACAGGTTGGGGGGGGTGGGGGTGGGGGTGGGACAGGCATCAAACAAACAGCCTCTGTGAAAAGTTCAGCATTTCCAGATCTCTGTGGAGCTGATGTCATTCCTCAAATCGGAGCCTGGGTGAGTCCTGGGTGGGGAAGAGGGAGCCCCAGCTACTGCTGCCTTTGTTCCTCTCCTGCCCGCTCTGCCTCACCTCGCCACCACACACCTGTGGTTGGGGAACAGGAAGCAAGCCGGCCCAAAGGAAGCTCCGTGCCACCTGACCCGGGTTAGGGGTGGGGGCTTCCACTCGCTCCTCTAGGTCACACAGTCCAATGATCCAAATGCGGGACTTTGGGGGCACCTGGGTGGCTCAGTCGGTTAAGCGTCTGACTTCAGCTCAGGTTACCATCTCACGGTCCGTGAGTTCGAGCCCCGCGTCGGGCTCTGGGCTGATGGCTCAGAGCCTGGAGCCTGCTTCTGATTCTGTGTCTCCCTTTCTCTCTGCCCCTCCCCGTTCATGCTCTGTCTCTCTCTGTCTCAGAAATAAATAAAAACGTTAAAAAACAAACAAACAAATGCGGGACTTTGTGGGCCTGCATCCAACAGCCTTGACCTTGACACCTGGAACTGAGTCACGGGGTCCCCCCCTTTCCTCGCAGCCCCCGTCTGCTTAATACCCTTCAGGAAACCTATAGAAAACAGAATGGACTTTCTTTGCTCAGAGCAGCACAAATCCCGGTCCTCCTCGTGCAGAGAACAGACGGCGGAGAATTCTTTCAGCCAACAGGCTATTTTATTGAGCAGCTATGCTGGGCAACGGGGTGGGGAGGTAGGTACATAAGGGTAAAGATATAGTTTCTTCCCTGGCAGGAAAGTAAGGCTGAGATAGAGGCTGAGGCTGGGTTCGCCCCGGCTCGGCATGTTATCTCCACTCCCGGCTGACACGGTGCCCGGGCACCCAGCACTGGAGGCGGGCGCCCCTCTGGGAGCGGGGGCAGTCTGGCTAGGGCTGGGAGCAGGCTTCAGGAGGTGGGTGCCCACCCTGCAGAGTCCTCCAGCTCGCTTCTCTGCCCTTCCTCTGCCCCTAGCCTGCCCTGGAGGGAGCAGATGTATACTCAAGTCGGCCGAAGCAGAGCAGCTGGGCACCAAGAGAGCACTTTGCGTGGAGGTCAGGCTCCCATCCTAGGCCTGGTTTGGATCATTTTTCTCTTTAGGAAGAATGTGGGGGGCAGCCCAAATGCTGAGAGGAAGGAGGGAGGTGTGGGGCTATGCCGAAGTCAGGAATCAGGAAGCGTGAGGCATGTCCCCGGCCCGGCCCTGCATCGGGTGGTCCCCCTGTATTTGAGGAACCTAGCAAGGCCCAGGCGACGGCTCTCTGGACAGTTCCACAGGTTTGGCCAACATTGCTCCTTTGGACAAACTTCGCGTTTCCGCAGGCCGAGCAGAGGGCCCCGGCTGGCAGGCCCTCACCAAGCGCGGTGCCCACAGTGGAGCCGGGTCCTATCAGGATTCTCCCCTCCCTTACCCTCCAAGTGTCCTGGTAATACAGCTAATGACTGTAATTAATAGGTGCAGTGCATTTCCAATGGCCAGCTGGGTGGGCAGGAGGCCCAGCCTGAGTCAGCATGGGTAGGTAGACTGGCCATTTAATCACCCGATTTCCAGCATCCTCCACATACCCACTCTCCTGGAGTATATATAGAGAGCAGAGAGCAATCTCCAGGATATATATAGACAGAGCCGGGACGCAACGACCATATTTCTAGATCTATCTCCTGCAGCTATCTCTGGATTCCTCCCGTGACAAACCTAGAGAGACTGGGATCTAAACTGGGGCTTAGATGGCCTGGGCTCTATTCTTGGCTCTGACGCCGGCATGCTGTGTCACCCTGGCAAGTGGCCGTGCCTCTCTGGGCTTTCACTTCCTCATCTCAGTGTACCAAGGGGTTACCTAAAGGGCCAGAAGGGCACTAGAAATCCTGGTCTGATCAGGAAGACGGGAGGGAGAACAGGTGGGTTTCCTTGTAGTCAGTAATTGTAATGCATCCACTTCCTTTGCTTAGGGGGATGTATGTCAAGGGTACTATCAACACAGCATTTCCTCTACAGGAAAAAATACGTGGGGAGAAGTCAGTAGGCCCAACAAAGCTGATCTGGGGAAGGAATTCGTAGTTAAAACAAGCCAGGCAAGTCGCTTTGACCATGACTCTCCCACCCCAAGTCTGGGTCCGGGCGCAGCTCAGGGTCTCTGGCCCCAAGGTGCATAGATCCTCTTTTCTCCCTACCATACTTCCCCTCCAATGTCTGCTCTTTCCAAAAAAACAATAAAAGTGGGGGTGCCTGGGTGGTTCAGTTGGTTAAGCATCCAATTCTTGACTTCCGCTCAGGTCACGATCTCACGGTTCGTGGGTCCGAGCCCAGAGTCAGGCTCTGCACTGAACAGTGTGGAGCCTGCTGAGGATTCTCTCTCTCCCTCCCTCGCTTGTGCACATGCATGCGCGTGTTCTCTCTCTCTCTCAAAATAAGTAAATACACTTCAAAAAAATCTTTTAGAAAACCCCAGCAAAGTGTACCTCCTGAAGTGACTGTTCCTCCCCAAGGTCCTTTGGGAGAGATGAGAAAATCCTGCCTTTTTTGCTAACTGTAGGGAAGTTTGGGGCTAGAGTTTGGAGGAACAGGACCTACACATCAGAGTTTCCAGAGGGTTGGATGAAGCCAATATATATATCTTTGATATATAAAGTGCTCTGATTGTCCTCTGCCTTCCCTACCAGGGCCCGACAAGGTCGTCTTCCCTATAAGGAGTGGGACTCCAAGCCCTGAAAGCAGTCTGGGCTCTGTGCATGATACAGGTCCCTGGGATGGTCCCCAAAGTGGGGAGCTGTGGAGTAGAGAACGCCTTCCCATTCCAGGGTTATCTCTCCTGCTCGGGGTCCCACTCAGCCTTCAGCATCCCTCTGCGATGCTGGCAGGTACCTGGGGAGCTGTCGGGGCTGTGCCTCCACGTCTCTCTCTGCTTTGCCCACACTGCCTTGATCCCTTCACACTTTGCAGAGTGTCTCAGCACCAACAGGAGGGCTTCCTGGAAAAGGTAGGTCCTGATGAACTTCCTCCTGCTCTGTCTACTTGAGGAGAAAGGGTTTTGAGTGTCTGAAATGGGCAGAGTGCAGAGTTTCAATGAAGCAAGTGGACCAGCGCCTGGAGGCAGCCCCTACTTATCAGTGTTCATGATGGAAAACTTCCCCTCCCATCCTGCAGCTTCCCCTCCGGCCTCAGCTTCCGTGCCTCTAGCCCAGGAGAGGCTAAGGGATAGAAAGATGGCCCCCATCAACTCAGCATAGGAAGGAAAGGAAGGTGGACACCGGACAGACCCCCCCGCTAACTCACAGTTGGCTGCATCTGACTGCAAGCTGGTGGCTTGGATGTATTCCCCATCCTCCTCTCTGGCCTTTGTCCCCAGCTCAGATCTGAGATGATCTGGGGTATGGAGGCGAGAAAGAGCCTCTGCTTGGCCAGCTCTGTGGGAGCCGAGCTGAGGTGTGAACCCACAGCTCATCATCCCCAACCACCAGGGGGTTCCCAGCCTTCCTGTTGACCCCTTCCCCTGTCCCTCAACCCTGCTTCTCCTCTCTATACCAGGCACCCTCCCGGGGGGGGGGGGGGGGCCCCCAGCCCTAGCACGTCCAGCCAAACTGGGGCAGTGGGTCAGAGACGGCTTGAACACGTTGGAGGGACCAAGAGAGAGAGGGTCCCAGAGCAATCTAGACACTAGGGGAGGAGACAGCCACGGCTTCATGCTGGCAGACCAGGAACTCCTAAGTGCCTCGGATTTGGGCAATGTCCTCCACCAAAGTGGACGGCAGTGGGGGCTGGAAGGGTAGGGAGATATTTACAAGTGTTGGGACATGCCTGGAATCCTCTGCCAAACAAAAAAGAAGGGAGAGAGAGGTCTTCCCTCCCACCCCCCTCACCTCACCTCCCAAAGCAGAAGCAGAGTGGCGGCGGCGAAGGCGCCCCCCAGCCTCACTCTGCCCCACCCCCACCCCAGGTAAAGGGCAAAGGAGAAGTGGCCCAGCGCGCCTCCAGAACAATGCTGAACCCCCGCCCCCTCCCCAGCGCCCCTTAGCACCGCGCCTCAGTAATTAAAATATGAATTCACCTTCCCTCCCCGAGCCATTCATCACTGCGAAGGAAAGCAGCTGCGGCTTAGGAGACCGGATTTGGGGGATTAGCTCGGGCGGTGGAGCAGACACACCAGGAGAAAGAATTAAAAAGGAAGGGGGTGAATTGGGTTTTCTCTCCCCACCTCCTCCCTCTCCCTCCTGCTGCCACCGAGCCTCACACCCCACCCCTTCCCCCAAAGCCTGGCCTCTGCAGGTTTCTGGGAACTGTAGTCCCCAAGACGTTGTTGATAAACAGGCAGGCCAGGGGTGGGTGGTGGCACAAACTACAGATCCCAGGACTTCTTCCCGGAGTTGGCAGAGGCGAAGCTGGGCACAGGCCTCCGGTCTGGGAGAAGCCCTCATTCTCCTTGGAGGTTAACTCCTTCTTGGCCTGCTTGAGACTGACTTCCAGCCTCTGGCTGACTGAACTCCTTGGAATCTGGAGCCAAGGTCCTCTCTGCCTTCGAGGGCTTCCGGGCCAGCCCCCCTCATTTCTTGCTTGCCCACCTATGGAGAAAGCGGGACGCTCCTCCCCCCTTTCCGAGACTTCTAGGACAAACAGGCATTCACGGATGCTTCCGGGGGACTCAGGCGCCATGGGAGCTGGAAGGGTCAGAGCACTAACAGTCTTGACGTGTTTTTATGCCCTGGGCCTTCCAGGAGGCCCACCGCTTGGCAGAGGCTGGCCTATCTAAAGAGTCATCGGAAGCATGACTAGGGTCTTCAGCTTAACATTCAGCAGAAGCTGGGAACGCGGCGGTCCGGGCCATCAGTGCTAGAAGGTCTTCCAGAGGCCAATGGTCCGTGCTATCCCCTTCTAATGATGGGACAGAGATTTTTTTCTTTCAACAGTCTGTGCTTAAAAGGAGCAGACTTTTAGCAGTGAAACTCCACTTCCACTAAAAACAGGGCAAATACAACCGAGAGATTCACTTGAATCTGTGTTGTTAAGTGTGGGCCCACTCTCTCAGAGGGGGAGGGCTTATGCTGGGGTAGCTCTGAGGACTGTGAAAAAGACTGAGGTTCAGAATATTTTTGGTTTCAGCTGTCTGCAGGCAGGGAACAGGATAGATGCAGCCCTCTGATCCGTGAATCCTCCAGGGAGAAAGGGCATGAGGCCAGCTTGCCTATTCAATGCAGTTTAACAATTATGTGAAACATATAATTACATATCTCTGCCAGACCTGCACCACGGCAGTGGCCAAGAGGCAAAGAACAGAGAGAAGCTGCAACCTTGTAACCCCAGAAGCACCCTAGGCCCAGGCCCAGGAAGGGTGGGCTTGCTCTGTGTCCCTGTTTGTGGCAACTTACTGCTTTTACCCCACCCGCCTTTTCTCCCAGTTCACAATTCATTCGACAAACGTGTGCCCAGCAGCGGCTCCTCAGAGCCTTGCCTTGCTGGAGCTTTTCGGAGGTAAAATCTGGCATGGTCCCCTCTTCCCTTCCTCTAGGCCCAGCCCATTGCGGGGGACTCCCTGGCAAACCGTGCAACAGGATTCCTGTGAGGGACCCAGTTGCAGAGACAGGAAGGGGGCGCTGTTCCAACCTGACTTGCCCATTAGATCCGGAAGCTAAGGGGAGCAAGTCGGGTGCCTGGATGTCCTCGCACAGAGGAAGGAACAGAGGATAGGCTCATTCGGAGCCAGGGGCAGCTGGATGAGGAGGGAGGTGGGGAAAGGTGGTAGCCACCTCTGATCTCTGGGCAAGAGGACCCAGAGGGAAAGTGAGAAAGCCTGGCAAGTCTCATCCCTGTTCCTTGCACCACCGAAGCTGGGGCGAGAGGGGAAGTGGCTTGGAGCAGCCCCAGCAAAAACCCAGCTGGCTTGGGCTTTCTCTTTGCTTCTCCTATTGTTTTGATTTTCTCCCCCTCTGCTGTTGCTGGAAAAGGAAAACCAGCGATGGACGAAGGATGGTTAGGGTTGGGCCACGGAGCCAGTTTGTGGACATGCATCCAGCACTTTCCAGCTTCCAGAGTGCTCTCCCATGCCAACTTGTTGGCTCTCCCCACATCCAGCACGATGTGGTAAGAATCCAGGTTCAAATCGCTGCCTCTGCCCCTTACTAGCCCTATGAACTTGGGCTCGTTTCTTGGCTCCCTTCTGCCTCAGATCTCCCAAAGTAAAATGGGATAATCACAGTACTTTGTTCTTAAGAGTTGTTTCCAGGATTAAATGAGCACAGGTAAGACGGATAGAATCTTGCCTGGCACAGAGCCAACACTAGGCGAATGCTGGCCAGGGAGATGAAGGGCTCCGAGACATTGTAAGTAACTTGCCTCCTGGTTCTCAACACCAACTACCGTACCCTCTGATTCTTTAGTGGTCTGTCTTAGACAGACTGGGGGGCTTGGAAGGGAGGCGAGGGTGCTTTCACGGCTGCTCCAGCCAGATTGCCCGCCGTATTTCCATCAGCTGGAGCCTTCCAGGAGGGCTGGGATGGAGTTAGGCAGATGCAGATCTGCATGGGAGTTAGGGGGTAGGACAGGAACGGGAGAGGGAGAACGGGCCTGGGAAGTCGGGCAAGGTGAGTGGCAGACGGTGCGGGATAGGGAGAGGAGGTACTTGTTCCCAGATCCAGGGAGAGGGTGACAAATGCCAGGATGGGGTAGCAGACCAGGCGCTAGCAACCCCAGACTCCATCTCGCAGCCCACGGGGAGAGGCTGCCTTCCTAGTTTCACGCTACTGAACCTCCTCTCCCTGAGTGGCCGGCCTGAGTTCTCCCGTTTCAACCACTGAGAAGTCCCGAGATCTCTCTTACACAGAGAAGGCTGTGGATTCCGAGCTGACCACAGAGAAGTGAGCAAGGCCGAGAAGCACAGGCTGTCCTGGGGGCACTGAGTGAAGGCCGGAGGGCTGTGTGGGCCCATGCCCTTGACTCCAGCCCCCAAATCTCTGAGCATGAGCCAGTCCTCAATAACATGGCAAGGGGGTGGGGGGGAGGAAACCAACTTACAGACCTCAGCACCCCCTGAATGTGTCTCCATCCTCAGAAGGAATCTCCCTCTGGAATCACCAGTTCAGCCTCTTCATTTCGGAGTGAGAGACCAGGCCCAGAGAGGGGAAGTGACTTGGCCCAGCTCACACAGCCTTGGCCCCAGACCCCAGGTTACCAGATCCCCTGCAGGCCCCATCCCCAAGTGGAAACCTCTCCTGGTGCCCCCTTTGTGGCTGGCTCCCAGCCTGGTCCTGTGGGGAGGGAGGTGCAGATCTCAGAAGGAGCACGCCCCTCACTGTAGCCCATGGCTTTTAGCCCTACATGAATTAGAAACAGCAATCACATAGGAATGAAAAGCCATAGGCCACAGCAGAGCTGAGGGGGTCCAGCGGTGGGAATCTCAAAAGGATGCGGGGAGCTGGGGGTACCTGGGGAGCCCTCCCTCCTCTTCCCACCAACCCTTCCCACCCACACTGCCACCCTCGAGGTACTGGGCCCCCCAGGTTACATTCTCTCACCATCCCCCACCACCTGCCCTGGCCCCAGCATTAAAGCCTTCCCAGTAATGAGTTTCCAGTTCTGGCCCCACAAAGTCCCCACACAATGGGCCTCACTCCGGGGTATGAGGAGGGGTAGCTTCCTGGCCATAAAGGACCTCCTCAAATTCCCTTAATTAGCCTCCAGCCCCCTGCTCCGGGTCCTTAACTACCCCCTCCCAGAGAGAGACAGTAAGGCCGGATCTTTTCAATGATACTGCAGCCAGTGCCCAGGGCCAGCCCCATATTAGACTCTCTCCTTACAAAGCTTAACCCTTCCTAGTCCAACCACAGGAAGCAGAGAGGGCAAAGGAGGGTGTGGGTAAAGGAGAGCTAAGATGAAGGCCTGAGTGTGGGCTTTGGGGGCCCCCGGGAATGGAAGGCAAAGGAGAACCAGAGGTTCTATTCTTCAGAGGGGCGAACAAGTTTCTTGAGCACCCCCAAGGTGGGGGGCTGGCCCACACTGCCTCGAGTGGTCAGCGTGACTACAACTATACCTGTTCTCATGTGGTTTAGAGGAAAGCAGGGCCTTCTTTTCAGACCCACGTGGAGGCAGGAAAAGGGCCGGAACTTGAAATCCCCACCAGCTGAGGGCGGCCTGCTTTGGACCCATCCCTGGGCGATGCTGTGGGAGCGGGTGCTTGGTGCTCTCCCTCTCTCGTTGACAGGATATACCTGGGCATGGCCAGGGCTCAGGGCAGAGCTGAGTGGAGGGGAACCAAGGTCTCAGGACCCTGGAAAAGACGTGCTCTAAACATAAGGACTGTCTCCTACTTCCCTGTCCCTTGATGGGTCAGTTGTGGGCAAGCATCAGCCTCGGGGGACAGGAGTTCAGGGGACTCCAGGTTTCAGGAAGCCTCAGGGGATTTCAGACCCCAAGGAGAAAATCAGAGGTCTTAGGCCCACATCAGGCCGTGTCCCTGCCAGGGAGCAGCGGTGTCCTTCGCCCCAGGGGCAGGCTCACTGTTCTCTTCAGGACTCCAGCTGGACCGACCTCCTTTAACTGGGCTTCCCACACTCCAGCAGCAACAGGGTGTATGCACACACTCACTCACACACGTCTTATCCAACCTACGGGTCAAGCTGCTGGACACCCTCCAACGTCCCTGAACTTCTGGTCACCGCCCCAACCCCAGAAATCTCTGGTTCTCCCTTGCCTCCCTCTCCCGTGGGCCCCCACATCCCAGACTCAGGACCTGCAAAGAACCATGGGCTCCAAGCAGAATGCCCTCGGTCCCCTCCCAAGGGCCACTGGGGCCGGGGTCCAAGGGACGGCTCACCTGGCGGGCCCCCTGGCCCTGGCAGTCTCCCTGCCTTCCAGGCAGCCACTCACTCCTCCACTTACCCCCAGAAGCTCCACACCCAGCCAGGGCAGGCCTCCTCCTTCTTCCCGCCCACCAGCCGGGGTCTGAGCGGTGCCCAACTCCCACTTGACTCACTGAGAAGGCCTGGCTCGCCCCTCCCCCAGCCCGGTGGCCGGTAGGGTGAGGGTGGGCTGGGCCGGCGGGGGAGGTCAGGTATTCCTTCAACCCTGACTTGGGCCTGGGTAACAAAGGTCTCATTGAGCCTCTGGCTGTCTGGTCGGTGAAGCACAAACCTCTTGTATCTACTCGCTTTTGATCTCACTCCCTCTGAACCAGCCATGTATTACTCACGTCCCCCTGCCGGGCTATTGGTGTGGAGGGGCTGTTCCTCCCCTCCCTTCCTCCCCATCTCCTTTCTCTCCTTCCTTCCCCTGCTGCTCCCCTCCAGCTTTTTCATGGTTCATTTTTTTGGCAGGAGACCTGAGGCGGCTCCCCAGAGGCCCCCTCTCCTGCCTCGCTGCCCCTCCCCATCTCTGAAGCCCCTGTTCCTCCCCTCGCTCACGCCCCCACCCTGTGTCCCTCCATACCCTGCACTCCCGCACTTGTTTGAAGGTCCACGCACCGGCTCAGATCTGGCCCCTCCACCCACCCTCACCTGGTTCTTCCCTCAGATTCCCTGAAAGGCTCAGCGCCGCCAGCCCCAGCCCACCGACAGGCCCCAAGTAAGCCCCAGAAAGGGCGGCGTCTCTCCAAGGTGTTTCTGGGGCCAGAAACCGGGGAGTGAGGGGAGAGAACATCCGTCTGGTCTTAGGCAACGGCCAGGCCAGATCTCCTTGGAATGTGGAAGAAGGGGAAGCAGGTCAGGTAGCCCAGCCTCCTCTGCTTCCTCCAATCCTGAGAATTTGGAGGCGAGAACCCTAAGTGAAAGGCGAGGACCCTAAGGACCCACCTCAAGCTGGGGCCACCCCCACTATTCCTGTCTCCTCTGGAGTCACCCCCCAAACCTTCTGCAGCTCTGCTGGGGGGCTGAGAGCTAGGGCCGAGGCAGCCCACTGGCACATTCTCTCTCTGGCTTCCCCAGCCCTGTTCCCAGGGAGAGAGGCAGTCACCTTTGAGGTCTGAGCTCTCCCCCAAAATGCCAGCAGATGCTAAGAATTTCCATGGTGGCCGGCTCCAGAGAGCTCTGCCAGCCCCCCTCCCCATGCCCCCCACCTGCGGCCTCCTCCCCACCCCATCCTGGCCCTCAGGTACTCCCACTCAGCTGAGCTCAGAATTGGGGAAAGTTTCTCTTGCCCGGACAGAGGCCCCATTCTTCCTGCCGCTGGCTCTCATTGTCCCTCATGACTCTACACATTCTTGGGCCTCTAATGAGAAGCCAAGACAGCCACCTTCCCGCCCCGTGCTTGCAGCCTGGCCCTGCCACCTGCCCCTGGCAGGGGGTGGGGGAGGGGCAGGGGCGACCAGGAGAGAGTGCGAGGAGGAGGTGGGAGACCGAGGAGGAAGGAGCCGGAACTGGGAGAGACAAGAGCAGAAAACGCTGACAGTGAAAGGGGCATGGAGTTGACAGCAGATGGAAACATAAGAGAAATCACAGAGGAGAAAGGGACAGGAACTGATACTTAATGGAGTGAAAAACTATGTCACGCACGGGCTAGGTCCCTGTTGCGTATAACCACTCAGTAATGTAAACACTATTATTCCCATTTAGTACATGAGAAAACTGAGGCTTACAGAGGCAGGCAGGCGGGGAGGGTTGCTCTTAGAGAGGTATCCCTGGCCTCCTATAGTTCCCCTCAGGGTCTGTCTGCATGACTGGAGGGCAGAGACACTCCCCAGCTCCTGCTGCGTGCCCTCCCTCTCCAGTAGTAGCCCCTCCGTTCCTACACACCTACGGGGGAACAGAGGGCCAGCCTGGATACTGAAGCCTCTTCCACTGGGGAACAGGCTGCAGCGACTGCCTTTTTAGGGTCCTGCTATGCCCTTCGAGGGCACGCAGTCAACCTGAACCTCAGCCTAAGTCTGGTCACTGAGGTTGCAGATGGTTCCGGCTAAGGATGAGCCCGATGGGGGAGCACTCCTTTGCAAGGAGAGGAGTGGGGATGGGGCTAGCCAGCCATTCACCCTGCTGTCCATAGAAGAGAAAGCCACAGATGGAGGGAGTCAGGGGACCAGCCTGGGCTCAGCTCAAGAAAGGACTGAAGACCCAGAGCTACTCCAAAAGGAGCCAGCGGGCTCCCTGACCCCGGAAGAAGTCAAACACAAGGTGGTCAACCCCTTCTCAGACCCACAGCCAGGCGCACAGGAGGTGCCCAATAAATGGTCTACTAGTGTAGAAGGGATCTTTGCACCCGGAAGGAAGCTAGATAGAGCAAATCTAAGGTCTCATCCCACTTCAAGATTTCACGAGTCAGCATTGGAGCTGACATCTCCTCTCAGAGCTTCTCAGACTTAGGTACCTTTTAGGGATGGGGGGGGGGGGGTTGGAGCCCAGCAACTCTGCGTCTTTGCTCACGGGGGCAGGAAACCAGGATGTTAGGAAGATTCTGAATGGGAGGCTCTCATCACTCCACACCAACCTGAAGGAGATTAAACTGGAAGTATATATCACATTATTCTAAGGATGTTGGCTGAATGATACAGGTATGCATTTGTTGAATGAATGAACACACAGATGCGTGAATGGCTGATGAGCTTAGAAACAAGGACAAGAGATCCAGGTTCTCCCATATTCCAGGCTTGGTGTGCCTGGAGCCCCCTCATGCCTGTACTCTCCGGGAGGAGGGTTCCTGTGCTGCTGCAGGTTGTGGGTGTGGGTGGCATCTGACTCCACTCACCACGAGGAGGGAGGCGCTGCTGAAACTCCCGAGGAGCCTCAGGGATTCGGTTCTGCTACCTCTGCCCCAACAGATGCCTAGATTTGGAGTTGTAATTAGGATGGACCAGTGGGTGTAGTCTCTGGCCCAGAACCGACCCAGGAGAAGACTAGTTCCAGATGGGTCTGCCAGTCTCCCGTGCGTGGTCCTCCAGACCTGAACCGGGCTAGCGGTGTGCTTGTACTGAAACAGGATGAGTGCCCTATTTCTGGACCCTTCAGTAGCCTCCCCCAGGGCTCAAACTCCCACTGCTCCTGGCTCTATACTCCAGAGCGTAACCAGCTCGGGTTCCCTCTTAGTGGCTGGCTCCACTGAGCAAGAAAGCACAGAGAGGTCAGGCATGAATTTTCCTTTTTCCCAAGGGTTTTCTAGAATTGTCTCAGGAGCCTCAGCTCTGAGCCCTCCCGGGCAAACAGAGGGAGCTCCAGGCCTGGCAGGGTCCCTGGGCTCTTAGGGAAGAAGGGAGAAGGGAGACCTCATGCTGTCTCAGGAAATCAAGGCAGAGAGAGACCAAGGGGAAGGAGCGTGCAAGAGTGTCTCTCCAGCCTTGACGCTTCCTGCCCCTGCATCTGATTTCTACTAAGCTCCAGGACCGGGCTGTGGGAGGAAGAAGAACCCAGGGAAGTGCTTGTGTCACCAGAATCCAGCCTCCCCAAACACAGGACCCAGGCCACAGTTTTGCCTCTCAGAGCAGTTATGCTGTTAAAGAAAAATACAACGGGTCATTGGCAAACTCAATGCATTTCAACCTGAGCAGTTCATGAATTCCAAAATGTTCTGATGTTCTCCCCAGGCCCAATTCCTCCCCAACTCCTTTCCTCCGCTGCCCCCCTAAACCCACATAGGGCAACGGCAGCCCAGCCTAAAGAATTACACAGTTGGGCTCTCCCAAGCCCTTCCGGAGTACCTCTCAGAGGAAGAGGCAGGCAGAAATAAAGGGTGGGGAGAAGGTCCGTGGGGACGGCCGTTCATTTAGCAAACGTGCCCTGGGCATAAATAATGGGACAGGCACTGTGCTAGGCACCAGGAGACAGCACTCAGGAAGTCAGCCACCAAGCAGGCAGTGCAGTGGGAAGACAGGCCCATAGGCATAGGATTGCATTCAGGGCAGTCGCTGCCACCCTGATCCCTGTCTCTCCCACCACCCAGAGCCTTTATACCACCTCCTGGGGGTTACACTGAACTTGGTTCTCCCTATTTGAGGGTTCCTCCTTCCTCATAGTGCTTTTAGGAGTGGCCCAGCTGGATAGATATTCACTTCTTCGTGTGTGTGTGTGTGTGTGTGTGTGTGTGTGTGTGTGTGTGTGTAAGCGGAATCTTCCTCTTTCTCCTCTGCTGGGCCCCAGTAGGGTGATGGGAGCTAGAACCGAGTGACAGATAGAAACTGTTCCCAGTCCCAAGCCTTAGCCTTGTCCTCCTGAAGGATGCAAGCAGGGTTTCCAGGCCACCAAAACTGGCCCCCAAGGGGGCTTCTTAAAGGACAATCAATTCAGAGCTCTGTGATCTTAGGGCTCCCGTCCCAGCCTCAGAGGGCTGAATTTCCCTCTGAAGTTAGCCCTTCTTTAAGGCTTAAGTCGGGCCAAGTTGTTCACCAGCAGAGAAAGGTACATTGAAGAATCACCAGGAGAGAGTAAAATCAGCCCTGAAGAGGAATTTGTTAATGACCGTTGAGGGGAGGAGGGCAGGATACTATGTTTTCAAAGGGAGGCTGTGGAATGTCGGTCAGGAAGGGAGGGCTCTCCCTTGGGCACCCAGGCGCCCTCTCCTGACAGGTTTGGTAGAGCCGGGGGCTGGTGGCCAGCCCGGTTCCCTAGGGGCACCCTGTCATGGACCCTTTCTTAGGAAAGGGAGCAGCTATCCTCTCTACAAATGCCTCCCCCGCCCCCACCCAGCCAAGGCTCCCGCTCCCTGGCGGGCCTCCAGCTCCAGCCCCTCTTAGATGTGCAAGGGCCCTAGGGTTGAGAAGGGAGGTGGGCAGAGGACCCAGGGCCAAGAGTTGGTGGTTTTTGCTCATAGAAATGGCTTCTCTCAGCCTCCCAGGCTGGGGTCTCCTGAAGACCACTGTCCCAGGGGTACCGGACACCTCGGCTTTTCCCTTCTTAGTGCTAAACAAATGCACAGGTGTCACAAAGTCCTGATCCCTGCCTCATTTATAGCCCCGTCCCCATCCAACCCCACACCATGGGGTGAAGGCAAGGGGGGAGGCACCCAAAGCGGGTTTCTCTCTAGCTCCCTCTCATACTCCCCCCCCCCCCGCCTGAATCCTACCAGCTGCAAAAACCTTTATAAGGAACAAAGGCAATGGGGGCGGGGTGGGGGGCTTCCCTTTGGCGGACCTGGGGCTGCGGTTGACGCAGCCCGCAGCCGGTCGGCGCTGGCGCTGGCTTTCAGGTGAGTGCCTGAACCCGCATCCCGGAGTCCGCCCATGCCTCAAGGACCCCTCATCGCCCAGCCAAACCCCTCGGCGAAGAAGCAAGTCCTCCTCAGCTGCTCCCGGCCCTCAACCCGGCCGAGGGGGTCCCCGACTCGCAGCACTTTCTGCCTATTTGGTTTCGCTCAGTACTCACAGTTCGGATGCTAAGCCGTCTCCTCTCTCGCACTCACTTCCTTTGTCTCTTTCTCTCTCTCTCCCTCTCCAACCTCTCTCTCCCTCTCCAACCTCTCTCTCTCTCTTCCCTCCTTGTCTGATTCTCTGCTGTAGCTTCCAGTGGAGAAAAATAATTATTCTTCTCAATGGGTTCGCACGGGGCGCACGCACACACGCGCGCACGCGCGCGCGCGCACACACACACACACACACACAGACACACACACACACACACACACACACACACCGCCGTGGTACCCAATCAATGCACAAATCTTCGGGGTCCCTTTAACCTCTGCGGATGACTCCGGGAGTTAATTATGAAGCCTATTTCGGCGCAGCATAAATATGCATTAAGGTATGATATGACAACCGATGCGCTGAACTTCAGGGAACTGGCATTTAGACAGACTTCGTCTCGCCGCCGCCACCACCCCCCCCCCCCCCCCCCCCCCCCCCCCCCCCCCCCCCCCCCCC